>NW_020797892.1:2336075-2587712 GCF_003369625.1 Aspergillus mulundensis | reverse complement strand
TTTTTTTTTTTTTTTAAGTTTTTTTTATAACTTAATTAAAAATGCCTGCTATAAGTATACACCTTTTTATTATATTTTTATTACTTTTTAATTATTTAATTATATTCCTAGGGTTAGAATACCTTATATTTACCTTTTTTTATACTTTTTAAGTATTATATTATTTATTTTAATAATATTAGTTTTATATTAGTATTATTTAGCTTGTATATTTTATTTTACTTTATACTTAATTTTTATAATAAAGCTTTAAGCTTTAAATAGCTAAATTTCCTTATTTTTACACTTTTTTAAATATTTTTAGTAGCTATTTATAATATATAGTTATTTTATTTTAGCTATTAATATATTATTATATTAGCCTTTTATTTACCTTTTTTTTATATTTTACTATATACTTACCTTTTTAATTTAGCTAATAAGCTTTTTGTATTTAGCTCTTGTTATTTTTATATTTTTAAAATTATTTTTAATAGTTAAATTAAATATAATTTATTTTTATTATAGCCTTTATTATACCACATGTTTTTAACCCTATTTTTTTTTTAAGGTTTTTTATGCTTGCCCTTTGCTTTATATTTTTTTTACTTTAATATTTAATATAGTTTTATATCGCGCTTTAGATATTATTATTAGTAATTATTTATTTTATTATAATATTTTATTTTATATTTTTTTATTATAGTAGTTAAGCCTTAGTTTTAGCCTTTACTTTTTATTTTACCTTTAGTATATAAAATTATATTTCCCTACCCTTTACTTATATATTAATAACTATTAATATACTAGCTATTAAAATAATTTAATTTTAATACTTACATACCCCTGCTGCTACTATTACTATTACTACCCCTATTATTATTTCTACCGCCCCTACTAATAGGGCTCTTATTAATATTTTTTTTTTACCACCCCCGGGCTTTATAACTTTATTACTTAATTTTTATATCCCATGGTGTGTTATATATGTTACTATTATAAAATACTAAAATAAAAATATATTTATTATAAATATTATAATAAAAGCCCTTATTTATAACCAAGGGGGTAGGAAGTGCTAGTTTTATTATAATATAAAAAAGGTGTTTTTAAAGTATATAATTATTAATATTACCCTAGTGGGTAACTAGTTATAAAATATTTTTAATATTATTAATACCATGCATGTAAAAACTAGTAGTCTATAAGCTTATAAAAATCTTACTACCTTAAGGGCGGCTTATTAAGTATTTAAAGTAATTATTAAGTAAACTACTATAGCTAATAATACACAAGTAGCTAACCCTGTAAATATTATTATATTTATATTTAATTTTACTTTATAGGTTAATACCCCCCTTAATAAAAATAATAATTTACTATATAAGTTAATCTTTTTTTTATAGTGTTATTATATTTTAGTTTACTAATTTATTATAATAATTTCCTCCTTAATTTTTAAACCTTTATTTAGTGCTACTTTAATAATTATAGTCTTTTTTTATACTAATATAGCTTTAGCTATTAAGTATATATTTATATATTTTAGTTTACACTATATTATATTACTAATTTTTTTATAAATTTTTATTATTTTTAGTGCGGGGTGTGCTACGCTTTAGCACTTTTAAAAATTTTTATTAGGGTTACTTTTATACTAGGTGTTGGTATTAGCGCCCTTATAGGCTTAATTCTTATTTTATATATATTAAGTACCGCGTGCCGCGCGGCTTAACTACTTGTTTAAATTTTTTATTATTTTTTATTTTTTTTATTTATTTTTTTTTTATTAAAAGGCCCTGCGGGCGCTGCTAATTAATAAAAATAACATGTTTTTTTTTTTTATAAATGCGCGTAAGTTATAAATATAAATATTTATATTTAACATCTCTTTGCTTTACGCAATTTATCCTTGTAAGTTTTTTTAAAATTTTTAAGTACTATAATTTTAGCTATATAAGCCTTTAGTTTTTATGTATTATTTTTTATATTATTTTATTTTTACTATTTTATAAGGTATTATACCTTGCCCTTAAATTTATAAATATTAAGGATTTTTTTAATAAAGTATTTTTTCTTACTATTTACTAGTATAAAACTAATATTTAATACTTAGGATAGGTTACCGTGGTAAGATTTTAAAAGTATAATATAAAAAATATTATATAATTATTATATATTTAGTGGGAGCAGCAGCTTATAAAACTATTTTTTTTATTTTATAATTACTAAAAATAAGCTAATAAATATCTTACTTAATTTATAATTTAGTCTTGCTAACTTAATATTTTTTATATAAAGTATAATATAATTATTAATTTTAAAGCTTATTTTCTTATGCTTTTTATTATATTAAACTACTATAGCTTTTTTTAACTTTTATAATTACTTCTCTAAATTCGCGCGGATTTTCTTAAACTTTATAATTTTTTAAAGTTTAATTTTTAATGCCTGGTCGGGCCCCTTAATATTAATATATATAGTTATTTTTAAATTTATAAAAGCTTTAGTAGGTGTGCAACCTATAAACTACTTATATATATTATTATTTATAAATTATATTATTTTAATTTACTATAACTAGTTATTTTAGTGCTAGTTAATATAAGCGCGGAGGTAGTATTTAAGAACTTGGTTTTATCTTTTAGTTTAGCTATTTATTTATAGGTAATATATAGTAAATAATTTTTATTTTACACCTAGGTAGTAGCTTAGTATAGCCTAAAATATACTAGTAAAAAAACTTTTATAGTTACTAACCATGTTTTTTAGTATATTAATAAAGTAAAAAATATTATTTATAAGGGTATTTGCAAGTTATTCCGCGTTAATATTTTTTAAGTATAAAATATATTATATAAATTTAGTATATATTTTAACCACTATTAAAATAGTGTTATATACACGCTTATTATACTTTATAAATAATAAACTAGTAATAAAGTTTATACTAATTTATTTTATAAGTGCCCTTAATAAGCTTAATAATTTTAATAATTTATATAATTTATGCCTATAAACCGTGATTTATTAGCAGCTATTATATTTTTTAATATATTTTTTAATATACTTGGTTATATTTAGCTAATAATATTTTTAAAAAATATTTATAATAATTATATTAATACCTTAATACCTACCTTAGGGCTTATTATGGTTTGCTCTTATAATTTTTTTATAAAATACTATTAACTTTAGCATGTAAACTTAGTTTTTAAAGCGTAATAAGCTATTATTTATTACTTTTTAATACTTAAGGTTTTTTTTATAATCTAGATTTACAAGGTTATTTTTTATTTTTTTAGATTTTTTATTATATTCTTAGGCTATTTAAAGTAATTTTATAATACTTAATTATAATTTATTTATATATAGGTTCTTGTTTACTATAATAGCTTATATATTAAGTTATAATTTAAACTTTAGGTATAGTAGTAATTAATTATTTAATTACTTTTATAATTTGCAAAGGACTATCCCGCCTATAGCTTTTTTTTTTTTTTTTAAAATATAATTTACTTTTTTACTTAAAGTATTTACCGGGTTTTTTTCCCCCGGGCAGTATTTAATAATAAAGTTAAAAATTATAAGTTTTTTAGCTTATCACACTTGTCTTCGCGTTAGGTCCTTAGTTATTATAAATTATTATAGGTTATTATAATTTATAAGTATTTTAATAAGGAATTTACTGCCCTTAAAATAGTGTCTTTAAACTTAAAAGTATTTTATAATTATAAGTATTTTAAAGTTATAGGTTTTATACCAGGTTTCCGTGTTTTTTAATTTATAAGACTAAAAGGTAATTAAGTGCTATTATATATTTTTTACTAATTAAAATAATACTTTAATAATAATATACCTTAAGGTGTTAGTTTATAACTACATGTGTAATTTAAGATTAAAGTATTATAGTAATAGCTATTTTATAAATTTAAAATATAATATATTAAATACCTTTAGGGCCTTTTTTTTTAGTAAGTATTTTATAATTATATTAAATTTTATAAGGTTAAATAGCGCTGCCGCAACTTGGCTATAATTTTTAATAAACTTTTAATAAAAGCCACAAAATCCTAAAAAAAATATTACTTTTTTTATATTTTTTGGTATTAGCTACTTTATAATAGTCTAGACTTTTTTTAGTTTTATTTTAATTTTATTAGTGGTTATAATAAAGCCTAAGAAGTTAATTTTCTTAATATAAAATAAGTATTTACTAACTTTTGTGTATAGCTTAAAATTATATAGTTTTTTAAAAACTATTTATATATATTATTTATATTCCTTCTTGTTCTCCAAGAAAATAATAATATTATTTAAATAGGTAATATAAATTATATTAATTAGCCTAGCTAGGGCGTGGTTTATATAAAATTAAAATATTACTAGTGTATTTACTAGTTTAAATAATATAACTTAATATTTATAAAGTTTAAATTGCGTTTTAAACACTATTTTTTACTTATTTTTCTTGTGAATTTAGAGTTTATAATACATGTTTTATAAATCTAGCTATATAAAGATTTTTCCTGTTTTTAAATAGTTAAAAGTTATGTTAAGTAGTAATAATAAGTACATATTTTTAATTATAATAGTATTTAGGCCTTAATAATTTACATAAAAATATAGGCCATTATTTTTTTTAATATAAATAGCACTAAAGCTCCCGCAGGGCTTTTAAATAAGTATATTTAATTTTTTTTAAGTGCTTTTTTAATATATTTATATAAAACCTTAAGCTTTTTTAAAAATAATAAGTAAATATACTTGCTTAAAGGCTTAGTACTAGATTATAACTTAATTATATAATTATAAGATTAATAAAATACAAGAATATTTACTTTTATTTTAAAAAATATATTTATATATTTATAGTATTATTTAGGTAGCAGGATTTTTTTAACCTTTACCTTATTAAGGTATATTATAATATAATTTTTTTACTTAAAAATTTATACTAAAAATACTTTAACTCCTATAATAATTTTTATAATATATTTTTATGCTGTTATTATATACTACAAGTATTTAAAATTATACTTTACTTTTTAACTATATATTTAATTACTAGTTTACTAATTTAAAATAGGTATTATGGCTAGTAGCCACGGAAATCCTAAAATTATATTATAATTATTAATATTAATAACTTTAAAGTTTTATTAATAATACTATATATTACGCGTAAAATTTTTAGCATAAACTATAAGTATATATCTCCTGTAAAATATTACTATATAGCTATTAACTATATATACTTTATAAGTTAGCCCTTTATTTTATATTAAGTAGGACTTTGCCTAGCGCTAGTTTATAAAATTTACTTTTACTTTAAAATTAATAAAAATCCTTGTATATTATTATTTTTTATTTTTTTTTTTTATTTTTATTTAAATTACCTAGGCCTATGGTGTATTTTTTTATTTTATATAAACTTTTAAAGCTTATATTATATAAAGCTTTAAGGTTTTATATTTTTTATATTACTAGATTTACTTAAAAATTACTATTATAAAAGCGCTTTTTTTTTTAACCTTTGCCTGGTAACTAGTAATATTACTTAAAGTATTTAGCATGGCTATAGTTTAAGTATTTGCCTGGGTATGGCTTTTTTATAAATAAAAAATTATTTAAATTATTAGGTTATTTTATACTAGTATTTACTTTTATACTTTTTTTAGTAGTAAAAAGCGCCCTAACTTTAGTTACTAATAGTTTTATATAAGTTTAATTAAAAAACTTTTTTTTTTTTTATAATAGTTTTTTTTTACTTGGGCATGTTATTTTTAATACTTATTAAGTATAATATATAGTTATTATAGCACTTTAGTTTTTAGTATTTATAAATAAAAAACTTTTTTTATATATTTTTTAAGATCTTTTGGTATAGGTGTTCTTGGTGCTAATTATTATTATATTTATAAAGTAGGTATTTCTTAATTTAGTCTAGTAATTATATAAATTACCTAATAATTTATTATAATTACTACTTTATATTACCTTACTTAATTAGCAAGTTATTAATTAGCACTATCTTATTATTAATTATTTTAATTAATATATTAAAAAAATTTTTTTAGGTAAATATAATTTTTATTTTATAAATATTAAATTATTCCTGCCTGCGGTCCTTTACTAAAAATTTAATAAATTAAGATATTTTATAGCTATTATTTAGGTAGTAGGTTAGGAAGGTTTTAAAGTATATTTTTATATTTAACTTTTAATTATTAAATTTTTTAACATTATTTACCTGGTATGGTTTTATAAATAATAACTTTTTTAAAAAGTTTTTTTTAAGTTATATTATTATTACTGTAACCCCTTTAGCGGTCTTTTTTAAAATTATAAGGTTATTAAAGTTTATTTAATAAAAAACTATTAATTACTTAATAAATTAAATAAATATATTATATATTTATTAATTAGCTTTAGCCCTTATAATTTATTAACGTGCCTTTTTAATTTAAGTATAAATTTATTAATATTTTTTTTTTTTTACAGCATTTTTACTCCTATAATTTTTTTTTTTTTATTAAAATTATTTCTAGTATTACCTATAACTTTTTAATAATTTTTTTACTATTTTTATTTTCTTATCCCTGGGCGGGCCCTTTATATTTTAATATTTTTTATATAATTTAGGATTTAATAGCAGGGGTGCCCTTAGGATTTTTTAGTTAAAAGTTTATAAATTTTTTTTTAGGTATATTAGTTAATTATTAAGTTAGGGTTTATAATTACTTTTTTAAAGTGTTATTTACTAATTTCTAGGATTAAGTTTATTACCTAGCTATTATATAAAATAAGTTTTTTTTTAAAAAAAAAAATAATTAAAACTATAAGTTATATTTATATACTACAGTAAGCTTAAAAAAATATAAATTATTATAATAAAAAAGGTATTATATATTTATAGTAGGAACTAATTACTAATTTTTTTAAGTTAAAGTTTAAAGTTAAACTTAGTATTTTATATATTATATAACTAGCCGCTGCCTTAGCACGTGGCTAGTTTAGCGCTAAAGTTCCTCCGCCCGGCGGCCTCAGGCCGCTGGATTATGTTATTATAACACTGCGCAGTTGCAACACCATAACAGTGATAACAACCTGCTTGTAGGCGTTAAGTAAATAAAGATAGTAGGAAAGCTAGTAAAGTGTTATTATTTATTAATTTATTTAAGAAAGCTATTTAGTGTTAAAATACTAAGCTAAATTAGTATTAAAGGGGGGCTTTATTAATTTTTTTTTAAGATTTTTTTAAAGCTTTAGCTAGTGGTTAATTACCTAGGTATTAGTATTATTATTAGTATTATTATTATTAAGCGGGTAATTTTAAAGGCTTATTATTATAAAATTTAATTACTAGCCTTTAAAAATAGTGATTTTTAGATTTAGTAGCTTAAGTAATTAAATAAGGTTATTTAAATTACTTTAAAAAACTAAATTAATATAAATTAAAGTTATTTTAAAATTAATTTTTTTTACTAGCTATGTTATAAACTTATAGGCCTAGTTTTTTATAACTTTTTAAGTTTACTAAATAAAAATAAGCATGTTATATTAAGATCCCTAGCAAGTAATAATTAAAGTAATTAAGGCCTTAATATTTTTATACTTAATAATTTAAAAGGCATGAAGTTTTTTTAACTATCTAGGCACTTTAATAAAGTGTAATATAATTTTTAAGGCCTTGTTAAAGGTGGCTTTAATAAAAGGATAAAATTTAATAAAAAAATCCTTAATAACTAGCTAAAGGCCATGTAAATTATAAGGGATATAAAAAACATGTTTTATACCTAGCTTTGCTATAAAATAATCCTATATAATTATTATAATATTATAAATATTAAAAAATAAAAAATTAATATAAAAAAAGTTAATACTAGCCTTATTTTTAGTAAAGTACTTTTTAATATAATTATATATTTAATTAAAAACTTAATCTATATTTAAAGCTATATCCCCCGGTTTTTTAAAGTAGTAAAAAAAAAAGTTTTTATAAGTATTAAAACACATAGTTATTATTTGCTATTTATTAACTATAGTTATTTTATTAATAATAATATTAAAATAGCATGTTTTTAAAAGCTTTATAATTACAAGCTTTAAAATTTAAGTATAATACTAGTTTAAAATTAGGCTAGTAATATTATAATAATCCAAAGCCTTTATATTAAAAAAAAAAAAGTTTTTAAAAATAAGGGTTATTAAAAAAAAAAAAAGCCGCGCGCTAGTAAAAATAGCTATTTTAATAAGTTAATAAGCTTTTTGCTTAAAATTACTATTAAAAAAAAAATTAATTAATTAAAAAAAAGGCCTAAAGGTATTAATTTAACTAAGGCAAGGTAGTTAATACACTTTTTTATAAGGTAGGTTTTTTATTAAATAAAGTTTTTAACGCGTGTTTAGGTGCAATATTTATATTTAATAATTATAATTTAAAAAAAGGTTTTTAAAACATGTTAGAAAATCTAAAAAAAATTATAAAAATATAAAAATACCTTTTTAATAATAATAGTATATATAAAATTTTTTTTTAATAAAGGATTTTGTGACCTAATTATATTAATAAAGTTTTTTAATTTTTTAATAGGGGTGGTAAAGTTTTAATATTTAAAAATATATATTTTATTAAATATAAGGTGTAAATTATAAATATAGGTCTTTAGTATTTTTTTTATGCAAGTGGTTAAAAATCCCCGCATTTAATTAACTAGTAAAAAAGCTAAGCGCTAAGCTATACTTTAATTAGTTAGTTTAGACCCACTTTTATGTCACGTGATTCATTACTTCGTCAGTAATGAATGAACCTCGGTCAGCAATTTTGGGTAAGGAATTATTCTTTACGGTAAATTGTACAACCCTAACGTGCCCTAAATCTAATCTGCGGCACAGCACTCCATAGTCCGTACGGCGTACAGTAAGTAGCAGTTCCTGGACAAGCGGCCAGTCGCCACGTGCCGTCCAAACGCCGAGTCCTCGGATCGAGCTGTGATTCCCCGGCTCGTATTGTACTAATTATCCAGTATCCAGCATAGTCAACATTATTGGGTGCTGAGAAAATGGATCGGTCGGCAAGTATGTGGCACTAGATTAGTGCTACTTATCTTGCGAGTGGCCACAGCCTCGACGGATATAGATTGGGATTATGCGATGAGTGACTAGAGAGAAAAGAGGAAATAAGTTGAAGAAGACGGGAAGTTTGGCCCCCAAGTTGTGAGAAATTATCTATCAATCAATGTGCTCAGCACCATGGCACCGAGCTCAGCGGTCCAGATCAAGCATCCAGAGCGAGCGAGGCGCAACCGTGGTTTGTCGGCCGCCAGCGGCGACTCTAGCTCAAAACGTGGCCTGACTAAGTATGGAAACTGGAATCAGGGTTCGACTCCAAAACCGCCTCGTGGCACGACGTGGGTGGGACGAGCGGTTCGCCAATGGATAAGCTAGCCTCGTGGGCGTATTATTGCTGGTTTGCAAGGTTCCAATTTGGAATTCCGGGGAGGCTGTTGCACGCCTGCAGTGGAGGGCGGGGGCAGCGCCTCGTGGTTTGGGTTGCACAAGATATCGCGTGCGCATTGATGACGGCCACTGGCTTTGCCATAGGTAGGTGAAGATGTGAAGGTTGTTCTGTATGATTACTGTAATATGGCGACGACCTAGGCCAAGCATTCATCCTGCAACTTTAGCATTGATTATGGCTCGGGCTAGTGGATAGATAGCCTCCCATGTTCGTTAGGAGGGTGGCGATGACCATCTGAAGAAACCCCGCCTGCCGTGACTGGTGTAAAGAGTTTGGTAATCAATTCGTAACTTTAGTAATCTTGTCGGAACATTAATAATGCCAGGTTTTGTAGTAGATAGGAGTGCTTAGGGATGGCGCGGAGCCTTCTAGCACGTACGGATTACGGCGCAACACGGAATCCGGGAATTTGCTTGAGCTGATCATCTGAAGGCATTTCGGAACCAGCGCGTGCATGGGATGCTCGGATAGTGTTCGACCCGCGCGGGAGCGGAAGGAAGAGCTTGAAGTTGAGTTGTTGATCAGTCAGATTTTTGTTGAGGCGAGGCTCTGGAGACTGAGTCAGTTGATCAAGCTGGTTGATAGGGGCAGGCCGCAGCTGCTAGCAGCTATGACTCTACGAGCAAAGAGGCTCTGTGGAGTATGAGCGGAGACTTTGATCATGAGTTTCCATTGGCCAATTCGTGTGCATAACGGGCGGCCGTTGAAGAGTCCCACAGTCACTTCAGTCTTCAGTTTCACGACTCCCAGTCTCAATCAACATTGGGACAACCAAACAAAGTTAGCCCTCGCGAAGTAGATGACTGTCAAGCGTCAACAATAAGGAAATCTTGGGGCGATATCCGTACTCCATTCCCAACAGTAGTAATAACGTTCGAGGTTTAAAGCCTCCTGAGAGGCTAGAGCGGCAGAGCCTTGAAGGATGTCGATCAGAGGCGCGGCATTCTTGATGGGGAATCCGAGATATCGCCCCGGCCACTGGTCAGGATGCCTTTATTCAATAGGGGTTAGCTCCGTGGACATACGGAGTATTCGTCGCATAGAATTTGCTATGGCAGTCTCAAGGGGATCCAATAATGTACGTATACGATTCATGGTATACTGTAATTCCTGTCGTCTGTTCGCTCTCAGGGAACAACTGTGCTCCGAAAAGGCAGTAGTAACTTCTGCGAAGTATAGAATATGGGAATCTCGACTCAAGGCCCGGAGCCGATCGTGCACATAGCTCGTGGTATGTTACTAGTATGTGCACCGACTTCGAGCCATCCACGTGAGCCTGAGAGGGCGCCGGCCCAGAGATTTAGATATTCGGTACCTGAAGTTTGGCTGAACCAGAATCAGCTTATTCTGAACTCCTGAAACAGCTGGTTTGAATGGGTCTCCAAGCCATGTGGCCCTTAGTTCGTTCGAGATAATATGTAGAAGCTTTCCCAGGATCAGGCGCTTGTTATCTCCGTCGAGAATTTCCGTTTCCGTCCTTTCGTAGTGCAGCCCTTCAGGAGAACCTGAGTCCTGAGAGGAGAGTAAGACGGATCGAGACTCGCGACTCATCCATGCGCTCACATGGCATGGCGCTCGTGGCATTATTGCGTGGTGTGACAAACTTGTAAGGGGCTGTTGAGGCTTTTCTATAGTACCATACTCCGTACGCAACTTGCCCACTCCAGACCCTGCCAAGAACAGCACCTTCCGTCCGCAGTCATGTCCACTCTGGCACTCTCGAAGCACTCCATCTCTCTTCCACTACTCCTCCTGTTGATTGCTAAGCCATGGTAGCCGACGAATATCCCATTCCCATCGGGCTAACGTCGGGTCGATACCGAATTATCCGAATAGCCCTCAACTGCTCCAACGATCGTGGGCCATAGCATTGCCTACTCCGTACTCTGTCCACAGTGGGCTCGGCGGAGACTGGAGAGTGCTGCGGACCTGCGGAAAGTGGCCGCCCCTTTGCTGAGACAAGATCTGCAGGACAAATTAAGATCCGGCCTCTCCGACCGGTCATTCCGCCAAGCTTTGCAACTGCTCTATCACAAAGTCCCCATTTTTGAGACCTGAATAATGCCTGCAGCTGTCAGCCACGAGGCATCGGCCGAAGTTGCACAAGGCGCGAGTGAGCAAAAAAAGCAACCACAAACAAGTGGAGGTCGAGTCTCTGCCTTTCTGGTCACAAAATGTTTCCTTTTTCCCTGCCTGAATCAGCCAGATACGTGGCAGCCGCTCTATCAATCGCGATCCTCCAATGATCGGGCAAATTATCCCTGGATAAAAAGGAGAACTCGTTAATATCGAGAGGCTATCTCGCTTCCCAAAACAGTCTCCCTAATTAGCGCTGTTTTCTCACCGTGTCTCTTGGTGAGCAATTTGCCGGTCCCCATACAGAAGGCTCGGTCAGCAGTGCTGCGGTAAGGCCTCCCATTAATTCCGTATCTTACAGCAGTACTAGCGCTGCTCACTATCCGGGGTTCTAATAGCGATCATCCTTACTATTGGCCTACTCGCCAAGCTTAGGTCTTCCTTCCTTAGTGTCCGTGTCTGGACCGGGGGCAGTTGCCAGACGCATGCTCGTTATACGCTCGTCGTTCAGGCTTCCAGTCCCGGGTCCCAGGATATTGGCTGATGGGACCACCATCTGAGACAGCCTGCTGCTCAGTCATACCCATATCCGGGATCTTGTTTTGACGTTGTTGACTGTGGGCGATCGATGGTCCTGCGTGGGCCGGCTGGCGCTGTTGAGCCTCATATGCGCGCTTCGCATTTTGAAAAGCGACTACGGAGTACGGAGTAGTCCGTGCAGTGCAGACAGTACTAACAAACGTCCTGCGGGCCGCGAATATCATTTAGAACTGATCCCGTAGGGCTGAAACCCCCGGATGCAGCACTGTCAGTAAGTCGTCGTTCCATGCGTCTAAGCCTCACTCAAATGACTGTTCTACAGGGATCAATTCCTTCCCCTTTTCATCAATCAACACCTTGTCTGCTCACCACGCATGCACCGCTCTAGCTTGACCGACTCTTGCGGACTCGCCCTGCAGCCCACGCGTGAGTCCGTCCGCAGGGGCCCTTCCGGCCCAAAGGAACAGGGCCAAAGCAACGCAGTGAGAGAGACTACCAGCCCTATATTTCTCGGCGTGAATAGACCCTCAGTGCCCGGTCATGGATGCAACAATATGCATATCCGCCACTTGGAAGAACGACAAGCATCCATATCCCGTCCTAGCGCGCCCGTTAAATGATCGCACTGATGATGTGGAAGCAGCTGAACAAATCATTGCCTCCGCAAGGCCCTTTGGCATCGACAAGGCAGCTGAACGGCCGGCGCCATTCGACCTCCTACTTGCGTCTTTTCTTCACTGCAGCCACGAATCTCCAAGACTAAACTAGTTGTCGGGATCCCCGGAGCCTCTACTCGTTAGTACGGTACTATTATGGCTACTGTAACTAAGGTACTCCTTCAATCCTGCAATCAAGCTAACGACAGGGCTGAGTCTGACGGGCCCACTCGTCTTGTTCCCCAATCTCCATCCCAATCTCCCGGCCACGAGGCCGTCGCTATTTTAGTGCCATTGTCAAGCAGAGTGCACAAGCCGCTAACGGGCCAAGTACGAAGCACGTCAGCCATCGGCAGGACGTTTCATGTCGAATGTCGCGACCTGAGTAAGCTGGACTCGGACAATGTCCGGCCCTATCACGGGCTTCTTGTGTATCAGAAACCAAAGTCACGGACTTAAGCCACCACTGCAATGCTAATGACCGGGATTAGTATTACTATTGAAACAGTTGCAGACTACAGAGTACACAGGATGAAAAACCTTACCCGGCCATGCGGACACGATGGCGTCCCTGCATGCTCATTAGTCCAGCATGCTAAAGCCTCATCTGAAGCCTCATCCAATTATCTTTAGGAGCATCGGTTTACCCGCGATGCCAAATCGTACTGTCGGGGTGAATCTATCCCTTAGGCCACCCATCTCAACGGCATCCTTTGATTCTTGCGATGGTTGGTCTGTTGGCTCTGCATGTTGCTTGGGAATTTGGAATTCCAATTTTCTGCTCGTCGGACCCGACGGCCCCTTTTCTCTGCATTGGAAAGATTAATTGGTCATTCATCGTGCTGATTGCGTGGCACCTGCTCTCCTTATTGAAACCGGGTACTCGGTCTGTTGCGCTCTGTTCATAGAGTATTTTATCGCTGACTGCCAATCGTTGTCCGCTGCTGACATACCTTGGCTCGTTTCAGAAGTACTCACTGCAACGATGGGCTGATGCAGGTGGTTGATCTTTGCATCTTCGCCACCTTACGAGTTCTGTATTCTGTCCTCAATTGACGGCTTCCGCATAGGAACTTGGCAGAAGGTACTACCTACCTCACACCCACCGGCCTATCACTATGTTTGGGCAAAGGAAGGGTGAATTATGCCGTAGAGCATGGACAGTCCAACAATCGCCAACGCTACTCTCTCATATCTCTCCCTATCTTGTCCAATCAAGTACCAGGTCAGATCTAGATTAACACGTGGACTTACAGATCTAGAAACACGCCCTGGCCTATCCATCCTTGTCCCATTTTGCAAGGTACCAGGGAAATATTCGCGAGTCAAGACCCGACGGAGGCATTCACGAAGCAACTTAGACGGTTCAGATAGGCAGGTTGGTTGGTACTGCTGGTATTAAATAGCTCTCGTCGTTAATTCAGACTGCTTCGTTCATTAGAAATCTGGCAGCTATACTGGCATAAAACTATACGTTTTACACACTGCAGACAAGTGCTGCGCTTTATTATACTTGATTCCCTAACTTCTTGTCTACTTAGCGTAGATTCTACGGAAAGAATATCAGATATATGGCTCTTCGATTCAGGGCTAGCGGTAAAGCTGAGCTTGGTAGGTACCTAAAGTATATGCAGTGCACTGAAAGTACAAGTTCACCCTTGTTCAGGACGGCATAGAGAGATGTACAAAATCAATACCTGCGGCCTAGCCTTCAGCAGGGAATATTTTTATCTCGTTATGTATTCGCTTGCAAGATCATCAGGTTGCAAATAACTAGTATGCTACGGTGAATAAAGATATCAAATCAACTAGTAAAGGGCCGTCTGGTCGTAATTCAGATCGCAAGCATGCGGATGCTGGAGGCAGTACTTCGGAACCAAGGTGGCAGCCATGACGCCGTTCGCAACGAGGTACTCGCGGAAGTTGAGGATGCGCTGGGTGAAAAGCGTCGTGCGCTTGTTGCCATTCGCGTCGCGGTTTCCTGACCAGACGAGCTCTGCCAGGGCTGCAGCACGGGGCCAGAACAGGTTGGAGACGTTGACGTCGTCGACCTGTTCGGACCAGAGCGGTGCGGTGGCGCCGATGACGTGCTCTGCTTGGGCGTCGGTGAGGTTGAGGGTGAAGTCGTAGTTGTAGATGCGCTGCCATGTCTTGTAAGGGGCGCACCAGGACCCGCCGATGCCGCCGTAGTTGAAGTTGGGGGTGTCGGGGGTCGGGTTATCCTGCACGTTATATCTGTCGTCGTTGGTGACATAGCCTCCCCGGCCGCAGTCGAGATACATGAAATCTGAGGAAGAAACGATCACGTCGTAGCCGCGCTCGGTGAGCTTGTCAATGTTTTCGAGGCCGTTGTTCCAGCTTTGCATGACGATGTCTGTTGGGACGTCGTCGGCGTGCTCGGTGTTGAGGACAACGTCTTCCCACATGATTAGGCGTCGGGACTCGCTGACACTCTCAAAGATTGGTACGGCGGTGTCGATCCAGTGCTGCATGAGGTCGTTGTATGTACGCGAAGGATCCTCCTGGAACCATTCGGTAACGTACGAGCTGAAGTTGTAACAGTTTGGCTGGATCTCGTCGCCACCAACGTGGAACCAGTTATCGTCGAAGATGCCCGAAAGCTCTTCGTACACATTTCGGACGACTTCATAAGTCTTGGGGTTGATGATATCGAGCTGTCCGGGGTTCGGCTGGACTGCAGTATGCAACGGCCAGTTATCATTGGACCACCAGGAATTCGCACAAGCCACGATCTCAGGGTCAACTTGCTGCCATCCAGATGCGGAGTGAGCGGGCATGTCGACTTCGGGAATCACACGGATTGCACGAGCGCGGGCATATGCAACAACATTGCGCAGATCATCGTGTGAGTAGGTCTCACGGGTGGAGTATGCGTCCTTGGTCATCTGCGGGTAGGCGTCGATGTGCACAGGCCATGACTGGGTGTCGTCCAAATGCCAATGGAGGACGTTGAGCTTCGACAGTGCCATTCCATCCAGTTGCTCGTAGAGCTTGGGCACAGAGATGAAATTGCGACCAGTATCAACCATGATTCCGCGGTACGGATAGAGAGGCGCATCCTCAATGTGAACCGGCTGCTCAATAATCAGTCTTCCATGCCCGTCCGAAATGACCAACTGCTGGAGTGTAGTGAAAGCGTGGAGAGCGCCCCAGACGGTCTTCGCGGTGATCTCAATCGCTCCCGAGCCATCTTTAGCGTCAAGAGTATAGGATTCGTCCACCCCGTGCTGTAAATCGGCATTCCAATCCTCGACATCCACATCGACGAAGCGCAGCGGCACTGCGTCGCGCTTCCTTTTAGCAGCAGCACTTGCAGAGGCACTAGCAGATGGAGTCGAGGTCGGAAACTCGTCGAATTTAGGAATGGGTGCTTCGACTCCGGCGGGGGTCCAATCTAGCGAAATAATTGTTTCCCAGGTGCGATCCCACGCATTTGTGAGGACGCTATCTTCTGTATCTCGTTCGGCACGCAAAGTGACATCCGACAGTGGTTTTGGGCCCGAATTGCCCCAAGTAATGTTGCGCGGAGCTGGGAGAGGGTTAACCTGGACGGCGGCGATCGTGGAAGCCACCGCGAGCAGCGCGGCGTAAAGGCGGGCGTAGGTCATGATCTTTTAGAGATAAGAACACATAAACAGTCGTAAATTCGGAATCAGAGAAAGAGAGAGAGATCGAGTGTTGAAAAGGAGAGTTCTAAAGTTGAGATGCAGGTCAGAGTCCGGCGCTGCAGATCAACCGATCGGCGGCCTTTATACAAACACCCTGCCTCGTCCTCTTTGAAACTTCCCTTGATCAACAATCCTTGGACATTCCTCATCACGCGAGAAATGCTCACTCCACTTGTTCAATCTCCAAGCAAGGCGCTACTCCTCCGAGTCTGAATACTCTCCATCTCCAAGTCTCTATCTTATCGCATGTGAGGTCAAGAAAGCCACCGAAGCTAACAGCCTCGCTGCCAACTCCAACTGGTCAGTACTCTTCTTTAGCTCAGGGCTTGCAAGCCAACAATGCTTCTGTTCCATCGCCGGCGCGATTAATGTTACATCAGATCACTCTTGGAGTCGGAGTCAAAGAATCGTCTGCCCCCTAAACCAGTTCGTCTCGTATTCTGGGCTTGGCTGCTACACCATCTTTATCACCAAGATGATCAAGGTCACTTTCAACTTACTAAAGTGATATTCATGGCCTGCTATCGGTCGCTTCTTCTCCATTCTTTGGTAGTCCGGAGTTGCGCCTTGATTAACAGAGCTCAGGGAAGCTTCGGAGAGCTGATCGCCTGATGTCGCCTGATGTTGAATCGTCGATCTACTTCTCGCATCACGACGAAAACCCCACGTTGAACTATAATAAACAACCATCACTCGGACCATGGGACATTCCGCTTTGATACCATGGCTTGGTGCCGGGAATGGCATGCTCCCGCGGCCACCCTGCACATCGAGATTCCAGAAACCGCGGAGCATAACTTCGAGATCCAATTGCTCTCTATCCAATGGTCCAATCCGGTTCTCAGACAAGGATACTCCGTAGCAGCCACGGAGAATAAAACGCACGAGCTCAGGCCAGTTTCCCCGCGCATGGTTGTAAAGCTCCTTGGAGCTCGTGCGTACACGCGACACGGGCTCATGCAAGACGAAAACAATCTAGGGACCCCGAGTAATCCCTTGTCAACGGTGTAACCTTTGTTATTTGACATATTGGAACGAACGACAACAAACCACCGACCTCGCGTTATCGTTATGGTGAAGCGAGATTCTCCCATCCAACCACTTTTTCTGGCGGAATAAAACGTGGGGTCATCATCTGCATTACCTCGCGGCTACTGCGACGCACTGACATTATTAGACGGGTACTATCCTTTTCTCGAGCAGAAAAATCAAGCTATTCCGGAAAGACGCGCACCTACAGCCATGGCCCACTCTGTCTTTACATACACTGAGAGCTTGTGAACGACCAGTACAAGCCTCGTGACTCGATGGTTCCAGCCAATACCAGATCCTCGGGCATCAATGACGGATAGCTGGACAACTACATGAGTGAGGTCAGGAAGTAAGGCTCTGGTGCTATGGTATCTTCTTCTTCGGCCGTTAACTATCTCGTGATCAGGTTTTTAACAGGTTCATTGCGATTCCAACTTTCTCTCCAACTCGATACTCTCACTAAAAGCATCTTTCAAGGCTGCTGCTTCCTCCGACGAAGGTGCAACGCACGGCCTGCGCGGCTGCTGTCCGTATCCGCGATAGGATTGCAGTGCGCTCTTGACCGCCACAAACCCGCCCTTGATAGCGAGCCAGTCCGCACGAGCCACGATAGCCTGGATCTTCTGGGCTTCCTCGACGCGACCGGCACGATAAAGTTCCATAATTTGAACGCATGCGCGGGGTATGAGATTCGCCGTACCGGCGATAACGCCCGCACCTCCCCCAATAAGAGTCTGAAGAGTGAAATCACACGAGCCGCCGAACGTGAGGAACGAAGATCCAGCCTGCGAAGCAATACGGGTGAGCTTACCGGTGTTGCCGCAGGTGAGTTTCGTGCCGATAATGTTAGGGTGTGAAGACAGGGCGATGATATCGTCAGATGAGAGGTCGAGCCCGGCAGATGCGCCAGGGAAATTGTAGATGAGGACGGGGATTGGAGAAGCGTCTGCGACGGCGCGGAAGTGATCGAGTAAAGCAGCCGATGAGACAAGACCCTTGTAGTAGCTTGGTGGGAGGACTAGGACATAGTCACCGCCAGCCGCCGCAGCGTCTTTGCTGAGGTTGATAGTCTCCCGAGTGGAGGGCGCACCGGTGCCGACAATCACGGGCATGGAAGTCGCGCCAACAGAGTCAAGGGCGCGACGGGTCGCAGATGTGATGGTGTTGCGCTCTTCGCGGTCGAGGTGGACTGCCTCGCCATTGCTTCCTTGCACGACAATACCGGCGACCCCAGATTTTGCGAGGTAGGCGGCATGTTTTTCGACGGTGGCGACGTCCACATCTTCGTTCTCAGCGAAGAACGCGACAGTAGGGACGTAGACACCAGGGACGAGAGGACGATTGACCATGGCCTACTCAAAGCTGTTAGACCTGCTGGTGAGGTAGGCATACCATTTGAAGACTTACTGCGGTTATAGAAGCTGTGAGGGAAAAGATTGGAAAAAGCGAGGAGAGACGGAGAAGAAAATGGAGAGCTGAACAGGAATGCTCGGGGAGGTAGAAGGGTTTAAAAAAGGGAGGAGGCCATGGAGCTTGGAATGCGAGTCCGAAGAGGGGCGAGCAGACGACCGGATCTGGAAGACTGAAGCTGCTCTCATCGCTGGTCGCTGGTGGTCCGTATCCAGCTTCTCGGCCTTACCCCCACGCAACCCCACACAGAGAGGGTCTTCTCCATCCAGACTTCTTCTTTTGCTTCATATCTTCGTCAGGATGGAAACGTGCCTGCCTCTCGGAATTGCCGTTGCTGTTGCCCCCACGTCCTCTTATCCTGCGCTGGCTCTCCAATCAACAAGCAACTAAGATGTTCCTCCCAAATCGAAACGTCGAGAGGCCGTTGGTGAGGTTTGAGCGACGCAGCGCCAGTTCTTCCCCAGTCAATTCCAGCCGGTTATTGAAATCTTTAGTTTGACGCCTGCTGCCTTTTTCCGAAAGAACAAACTCAAGATGGTGAGACCGGATCAACTCCGGTGACTGGTGGGACAAACTACGAGTACCCTCTCCCATCGTATAGTACCTATTGTACTACATTTTTGAGAACAATGAACTCCAGAGCTGCAACTAACAAGTAACTGAAATAGACGTGATACGATTCCACAAGACTCAACGCCTCCCATGCATCAATCCACGTGTGTTGCTCGGCATGAGCAGCATCGAGCTTCGTCAAATCGTCAATCATACCCCGGAATGTCGGGTGCTCTATGGAGTACTCCACCTTCATCGGTCACATCTCCGAATGGGTCCTGGTCCTCGTGAGCTTCATTGATCCCTCAAATCACACTGGCACACGCATTGCCACCCCCGCCCCCATCTGCAAGTCATGTCGAGGATATAACATGGAATTAGCGCTGGGACTCTTTGACTTCCTTTGTTGCGACATAGTTGGTTGATTCGGTACCCTTTTTTCGTATTACTTGATTTCTGGGTAAGACCCACGGTAATATATGGTTGTGTAGTGAGCTCTGGTGGCTTGGCTAGGGCTGGCGAAGTATGACCCTGGCCCTGCGCGTATTCTCGAGGTCGATGACAGAATCAATCCGGAAATCATGGTGAACTTCCCAAGCCCTAAGTCTGCCACAGTCAGATACCGTCCGTACAAAGCCAACATGGGGAGTCGCAAAAGTGGCATAAGCCAACGAGGAGCCTGCGACGTTCAAGTCGCTAATATCAGGTTCAGCTTTTGGCATCACGTCCTGGCTTTTGCTTGGTAACTGCGCATTTTCAAGGCTACAATCGCTTCTGCTATAGTCCCAGTGTCAGTCAGAATGTATAACATGCTAGAATGCAAAAGAGAGTCTCCTATTCCCCAATACGGATAAACACGAAGCTATTCAAGATGACAAACGCCAAGTTCGTATTCAACCCGTGACCTTCCCCGACTGGAACGAACTCGCACCTTGTCATCTTCTCAAGCTCGTATGACATTCTTCAAGCCTACATCATCCTCCAATTTGACTGCCTGCCGATCTCTCGAGCTACCGAGATCACACCAGGTGTTCACAATGCGGAAAGCCCTTGTCATCACGGCAGCAGCTATCAGCGGCCTTTCGCTGGCAGTCTCTCTATACCTCTCGCACAAAAAGCGATATCTCGCATCACAGGTTACCCACCTCTCGAAATGCGGCCAGCTCTCGCCCTCAACACCTCGCAACATCTCCTCCATCCCTCCCGAGACTTTCGGCTCAAGGTACTATACCCTCTACGACTACGCATCCATTTCAGCTCCTCGTCATAGCCTACCGGACCTCGAGCTAAATCAACTGCTGAGGCTCCTTCTTCGCCGAAATATGTCTTCATTTGCAGCCTCGCCACAGGCCCGTCTTCTTAAACTCACGGCGTCGGACCCAGAGACCCTTCGGAGCTTTGACTCGGCGCACATAGCAACTCTTGATTTCACCGAGGGGGATCTGGTCTGTAACGCGTATCGAGTAAGATTGTGCACTGCGGAGAAGGTGGAGTTTGAGTTTTTGTTTGGAGTCCAAGGACGGTTGGTGGTCGGTCTTGAGACGAGAGAGGACAAAGTAGTCTTCCATAACGAAACCCTTATGTGGAGGGAGAAGGACGCGAAGGTAAAGCTTCCACTAGAGAGAGGACTAGCAAACTGGGTCCATGAGTTGACAGCTTGGTGGATGCTGGACTCCGGGGTAAGATATCTGAAGGGGTTGAAGTAGTTGCTTTGTAGAGCCGATGTGCTAGTATATATATATTCATTATATGGACGCTGCGATCGAGTAGGAGTATCCCGTTTACTTGAGACTCTGAATAATGCACTATCAACACAAGAACATAATTATATTCGTTTGTATTGCCATTGTGTAGATGCCGTGACTGAAACAGCGATAGCCTCGAGTTGACCGAATCCAAGTCATTCTCGCCATCCTCTCCTCTCGTATCCAATCTCCCCTTCCACACGTCAATCTAGCAACCACAACGGGATACTATGTGCTCAGAGCGCGTCGACGATCTCCTCCATCGTTTCCCGCCTCCTTTACAATTCCAATGACCTCCACGGCCATCATGCCCGCGCGATCGAGGTCCTCTCTTCGCGTCCTGCGCAGAGACCCCAACGACACGGGCGAGAATCCCGCGGGCGCTCAACCATCTCCCCCCAAGCGACCCCGTCTGAATCCGCTGCCTACGCGTCGCCGAAAGAGCTCCCCCGATCTCCTCAATACTACAATCGACAGTCCGCCCTCCGCCACGAACTCTACGAAGCTCCGCCGACCGCGACCGCTCTTCGCGCTTTCCACTCACACCACTTCCTCTCCGCCACCTGGTAGCAGCACGCCTCGAGCTAGAAACCTCCGCTTGCACCATACACCTAACTCCAATTCTGTGGCCTTCTACTTGAATGGTGGTCGCGAGTCTCCCGATCCCCTCGACACAATCTCTCCTGCTCCTGCCCCGAAAGTGAAATCCGTCACCTCCGCCTCCGCCTCCAAATCCGCAACTCCGAAACCCAAACCATCTACTACTAGTAGTACGCCCACGCCCACCTCCACGGCATACCGCCAGCGGCGCCTCACGCATTACCTGAAGTCAAAGTTCGACCCTGAACAAGCTGCAAAGAAGTCTCCTAAACCAAAGATTCCCCGACCGGCTCTGTCACCCGTCGCACCACCCCTGGAAGAATCAACTCCTCAGACATTAGCAGTACCTGTCGAAACGGCTGATCGCGCTGTTCCGGAGAAGCGGCGGAGCCTTCGCTCCCACGATGGCGGGTCGAGGGTGAAGAGCGAATTGGCGCTGTACTTTCCAAATTATGATCAGATCATAAGCTTGGAGCCTCCAAAAACAGGTGCGTGCATCATCCGCTGCGCGGAACAAAACCGGAGCATACTAACGGCAATTGTAGAGCTTCTCTCGGGGAATACAGTAATTAAGCTGATTGACGACCTTACCGAGCCTCCCATTCCTCCCTCTGCCTTTTCAGGCTTCGATGCGGACACCCCGTTTGGAAACCCTCTGGTCAATTTACACAAATGCGAAGTCATAACTCTACCTGACGTACGGTCAAACAATGAGCCTGAACCCGAGCCTGAACTTGAGGAGAAAGAGGAGGAAGAAGAAGAAACAGAAGAAGATCCACTGAACGAAGAACACTATTTCAAAGCTCATAGACGGCACGAACGACAAGAGAAACAGCTCCGAAACATAGAACGCGACCGCGCTCAGCACGAGAAGCAACAACTAGACCGACTCCTGGATGAGCTCCAAAGCCAAGACTGGCTACGAGTGATGGGCATCACCTTCCCAGGCCGCAGTCTCTCAGAGCAAGAGAAGAAAATCTACGAGCCGAAACGCGACTACTTCATCGCGGAGATTTCGGCTCTGCTCCAGAAGTTCAAGGTCTGGAAAGAAGAGGAAAAGCGCCGTAAGCTCGACAAAGACTACAAGCCCGCGTCGGCGTCCTTCCTCTCCGATGCCGCCGAGTCATCATCATACGCATACGCAAACGCAAACACAAGCGCGTCAAAAGACAAAAACGAAGACGAAGAAGCCTCGACATTCCCCGAACCAATCTCAGATGACGCGGACGTCGATACCCTAGCTGCCCGCCAACTCATCCAGGAAGCCCGTTCCGCAACAGCCGGAAAGCGAAAACCGGAGCAGCCTGGACAATTACAACCGCCTCCTCCTGATCCCCTCAAACCATTCACTTCGTTCTTCGACAAGCCGCATCTCCGCGCGCAGGCTATGTTGGGGAATCGGAAGGGGCGCACGAGACTTGCGTTTGGGCATCCCGTGCCGGAGCTCGGAGAGAGGGATTTTGAACTTCCTGGGGACATTCTGACGCCTGAGGCGATCAAGGATTGTCAGAGGAAGAGGAGACGAATGAAGAGGGAGAGGACAAGCTTGGGGTGACGTGATATCAATATTCTTGTTATGTTTATTTTTCAGGCTTGAATTGTAGGGAGTGGCATGGTTGCTTCTAGTTCAATCCTTCTACTTTGTATATATTTACTTTCATTGAGGATACCAGTTTAGTTTACCTTTATACAATTCTGAGATGATCGTCAGAGTCAAGAGTGATATCAATATCAAGCATCAAGCTTTATTAGAATAGACAAGAAGCATTGGCTATGCTGAGCAATGCAATAAGCAGAAGAGGTATATACACGACGGGCGCGACGCAGCCAATGCTTTGAACCGTGACCATGACCATAACAATGCAGAAGAATAAGTAGATCACCACCGATGCAAGACGAAAGAAAAGAAAGCCACAACGCCGAGTCTATGTAAGGCTGAACATCCCAAAATATATACCGGATATGCATATGTATACAAACGCCCAAACGAACCTATTCGATAATATCAAGATAGGCAAGTAAGCAGGCTAAGCATTATTCGCGCACGAAAAGCTCGCCGAGCTCGGGTTGTCGTGCAGAGCCTTGCCAGACACCCAGAGACCCATGCCACAGAGCACGCAGGCAACTGCAATAGCGAGCAGGTTAAGGAGCGTAAGGGAGATCTTCTTCCAGTTCTTGAACCAGAGGCCCTTGTTCATGAAGAGCCAGAAGATGCCAGACAGGCCGTAGGTGAACCAGCTGGCGAAGAGGGCGGTGATCAGGGAGAGGAGGTTGGAGAAGACGGGGATCGCCTCGGCAATGATCCAGGCTAGGATCCAGAGGCCAAGGGCAATGGCGACCCAGGAGCCGACGGCGACGGCATCGCGCTTGTGCATGCGGTCTGTGCCGCGGAAAATGCGGACGTAGATGTATTTGGAGGCAACGTGGCCGTAAATAACACCGGCGATGAGGATCTAGTTCCTATTAGTCTTTGAGGAGAGAGGCGTGATATTCGAGGGACATACAGTAGGAAGGGCAATGCCGTAGGCGACCTTGCTGACAATTGGGCTTGCAGATCCCAAAGCGGGCGAGGTGACGTCGGCACCACCGTAGCGGTAAATTACAACAGCTGCGACAAGGTAGAGACAGATGTCGATTCCTTGGAGGAGGCAGAGACCCTTAGGGAAGTCGCGGGGGTCTTTCAGTTCGGCGGCGAGGCCGAAGAAAGCGGCGTGTCCGCCTGGTGACACCCATTAGCTTGGTATCTTTGGAATAGAGGATGCATAGAACATACAGAAGGCGAAGACGATGTTAGTCACAGCAGTGAAACCGTGGTAGAGGTCGGTGTCAACGACTGCTACAACATTGTTGACTCCTGGTTTAGAAATGCCAACACCAATCATGCAAATCATGACGGCCGAAAAGATACTGATAAATGCTGTTTCGAAGGGTTAGCACTATTCATGAATATGACGGACGAGGCAGACATACAAACTAGAGAGAGCCATGACATCTTCTCCAGAGTGCGAGGCAAGCACAGAATGAACGAGACGACCATTCCGACAACTCCAAAGACAATCGAGCACGTGCCGTGCTCAGTGATGGTGTTCATAGCCACGGTAAACGTGAGCAGATGGCTCGCCATGACGAAGACGAAGAACAGCATCTGCGCAACGCCCATGAACTCGCGGCCGAATTTTCCTGCCACAACCTCACCCGCGTCCGCCATGTTCGTTACATGCGGGAATCGGTTCTTGAACTGTCCAATGACGTAACCTGTGTATGTCGCAAAGAGACCCAGCGCAACGAGAATGATAATGGCTCTATGTACTCTGTCAGCGTGCGGTTCTGGTGGTCTGATAGGGCTATATCAAATCGGAGACGTACGGAACGAAACCCAAACCTGCCACGGCGGCAGGCAGCGAAAGGACACCCAAGGACACTGTTTCGGCCACCATGAGCAGACCGCATTGCCTATAGACAAAAAGTCAGAATGATCCTCTAACCGTTTTACTGGACGATTGATGCGTACCACCACTTCAAAGTCTTGTATTTGACTTCAGCAAACTCCTCATCACCAAAGGCATCTGACGTGTACGGGGACTGCGTGTATGGAGGCGGCATCGTTTCGTTCCCCTTCTTCTCGTCTTGTGGAAAAGCAGCCTCGTCGGCCGTCACGTTCTTCTCTGGGCCCGATTCATCGTGGCCGTAGGGGACTGGCGACTCAGCGTTCTGAGTCATGTTTGACGACGAGGACATCGATTGATGGGAAAGATCGGCAGATAGAGAGTATCGATCGAGTAGCAGACGGGATGGGGAGGGAAAGTGTAGGAGAGAGGTTGTCGTCGGCCGGAGTATATGAGGAAGAAGAAGAGAATGGGATGACAGATGGCGACGTGAAAAGAAAGTTCCAGCCTCGGAGGCGCCCGATGAAGCTCAACGGCGCTGATACTGCTCTGAGCAGTTTGACATGAAACTCACGTCCGCCACCGGGCCATCTGCGGACCAGATCGAGTGGTTCTGGTGGACCGCACAGCGAATTGCGAGCTGCGACGTAACAGAAACTTGAAGAAACTGGGGAAATTTTCTTCAAGACCTCCGATGCCGGGGGCTACTGGCAAGTCATCAGCCGCTCATTATTAATTTGCAGACTGGAGGTCAGAAACGTCAACCACATGGTGAGGTTATTTCTGTGGGCTGGAAAGAGGTATATCTGCGATCGGCAGCGTGACGCTCGCAGCAGTCGCGCGCATTGGTCGAGGCAGAACAAGCTCGGAATTTAGATTGTGGCGTGCAGCCTCAAGCCTCAAGCCTCAAGGACTCAGACTCAGAGGCCGAGGCCGGAACCAGCTCCCAACTCCGGCCGCCTTCTGGAAGCCTTCTGACTTTGAGTCTGACAGTCCCCACTGCTCGGGTTGGTCGGAGACTCGGCGTGGTGAGCCCGCGACTGTAAATTATTAAAAACATTATTCATGTCATAAAATAAGCTATACCCATCAGCCCCAAAGAGGAAGCCGGAGCGAGCGGAGCAGTCCATTTACGTCAAGGAGCGATGCGGGGTTGAACGTGCAGCAGTTGGAGAAGCATCCACGGTGACACCGCACCGTGCCACTGTAACGTCCATGCATATCGCTCGGAGTATAGGCCTGAGCACCTACCACACACTCACTGTCTGTTATCTCTTCGGCAGATCATCGGCTTTTTGTTGCTAAGGCCCTTGGCTGGCTTTACCCCCTCCAGGATTCATAATCTGAGCTCGACTTGAAACAGTGCGGTGCAGCAAAAGTACGCTGCAGGAAGACATGATAAGAGCTGTTTATCCCGGAGACTGAGCAGTTAGACGTAGACAACTGCTCAACATCAGGTCAATCAGGTCCCCGTGATTGAACGCCGACCATGACTTTGATAGACCACGACGACCCGCCTCCCTACCTAGAGAGCACAACTACGCCCGAAGACGAGAGTGAGGCCGACTCCGACTCACCAGTCAAGGGGACATACAGCGATGCACGAGAAGTGTATGGCAAGATAGCCAGCACTAACTTCTCGATCTTGTGCGGTGGCTTCAACGGTACCTTATCTCTCTACCTCGCACTCTTACTTACCAGAGTCGAAACTGACTCGGGGATTACAGACGCCTGCCTTGGCCCTCTAATTCCCTACATCCAGCCTTGGTTCCATATCGGCCTGTTAGAAATCTCATACATCTACCTCGTCAGCTTCGCCGGCAGTTTCAGCGCCTCCTTCGCAAACATCCACATCTGCTCGCATCTAGGCACTGGCGGGACGCTGCTCCTCGGGATCGCAATACAATGCATCGGCTTCGCACTGTTGTTTTGGGCGCCCTCGTTCCCCTTCTTCTTGGCGGCGTTCCTCTTCACGGGTTTCGGCTGCGGGATTGCCAACGCCCAGGCGAATAGCTTCACGGTGACAGTGCGTAACTCGCATCGCTGGCTGGGGATCCTTCATGCGATGTATGGGGTGGGAACAATTCTGGCTCCGCTTGTTGCGAATACAATTGCGGCGCGGGTGCCGCGGTGGCAGCTTTACTATCTCATCTCGCTTGTGCTGGGTGCGACGAACGCTTCGTTTGCGGCTTGGGCGTTCCGGCATGGGCTGTTCAAGCCAAATAGTGAAGGGGCTAAGGAGGCTGCGGGGAGAGAGTTGCGCGAGACGCTGGCACATCGGTCGCTTTGGTTTCTCACCATGTTCTTCTTTCTTTATTCGGGAGCTGAGATAACCCTGGGCGGTAAACCATACCCTATACTCAACGGCAGATTGGGCGTATAGCTAACGGTTGGTAGGATGGCTGGTGCAGTTTCTAGTCGGGGTACGTCATGGAGACCCTGAAAAGGTTGGCTACGTTGCATCCGTCTTCTGGTGCGGCTTCACCCTGGGTCGCGTTGCTCTGGCAGACATCACGCATCGGTTCGGCGAGAGACGCATGGTCTTCGTATACATCACGCTGGCACTCGGTTTCCAGCTGATGTTCTGGCTAATCCCAAACATTCTGGTCAATGCCATCTCGGTTTGTTTGCTAGGTAGGCAGTGCTAAACTCATTACAGGAATGAGATGTCTGACCTTGGCTCAACAGGATTCTTCATCGGCCCCTTCTACCCAGTGGGGCTCTATGTCCTCACCCAAGTGGTTCCACAGGAGCTCCATCTCGGGGCGATAGGTGCGTGACGAGACAGATAATATATATCATTGAGTACTGACACTCCATCAGGGTTCGCCGCCAGCTTTGGATCAGTTGGCTGTGCTGCATTCCCATTTTTGACGGGAGCGATAGCTTCTCGAGCGGGTGTCATAGTTCTGCAGCCGATAATGGTAGGCTTGCTCATTGGCGTAGCGTTCTTTTGGGCTATAGTTCCAAAGCCCGGGCGCATACAGTTGACTTGATGACAAAGATAACTATAAGCAAGCAACATCTGCGCTATGTTAGCAAAATACCAACCCCATTGAGGGCCACATATAAGCATATGGCGCTCGCGTTCTCGTTCGCGTTCTCGTTTCGAGTTGTTGAGCGTCTTGCTGGGTATAGATAAAGCGGAAGACCTTGTTCAATAAGATTGTCAGCTTATGAGATTTAGAAGCACTCAAGAAATCAAATAGAATCAACTAGCTCAGAGAGAAGATTGAAGTCGTCAATGCCTTACGCATGTACCTCATGGTATGGCGTTCCGACTAAGGATGACTGATACGATGATTTCATCATATAGCGGGGAACAGTAGCAGATAAAGAAAGTGAGAGACTCACCGCAGAGATGGACGCTCATTATAGCTCATCAATAGGCAATGTCGGGCGGAATGCTTCAGGTTTGGTGCCCAAATCAATCATCATACGAAATGATTCTGCGACCCATGAACTGAGAAGCCGCCTGCCTCCCCCTAGGCTGACTGGTAGCTGTAGCAGCAGCAGGACTTTCCTCGTTGTAATCCATGTGCACATCCCTCGGGGCACTCGACTTCGTTGACGGCTTTGACAGCGACTTCCTCCTGGCTGTAGCATGCGAACCAACGCCAGCTCCATATCCAGCATCCTCCGCGGAGCGTTTTCTGCCGGCTACTGCTGCCGTGCGAAGCTTGGGAGAGGCAGAGCCAGAGAGGGCTTCCATCTCCTTCGAACTCCCACTTCGGTCCCCACTAGCCTGAACCTGAGGATCGACCCGAGGTCCAGGTTCAGCGCCACTGCCATATTGCCTCTCATACTCCTCATTTTCTTTCGCGATCTGCCTTTCGCGTAGAAGCGCGTGGACCTCACTATGGCGGAAGATGCGGATCTGCTCGTCTGTAAGCGTGCGCTTTACGCCGTCGGGGTAGTAGCCGAGATCGTCATCCTTGTTGTCTTCTTCGTCGGCTTCGTCGTTAGAATAGTGGTTTTCGGTGTATGTGTCGAGGGGTGGGATTGCGGGGGGCTTCAGGGTCGCAGGGAAGTGTTTGGCTTGAAAGGCTTGGAGGTCTTCCTAGGAGTTCAGTTAGCTTGACAGAGATCGGGGAATGGTGGTTGTTAGGTGGAGTACTCACGAGGGTCACGGGAGGGACATGATAAGACATGTTTCCGAGAGTGTGTAGAGCCACTAGCGGACCAAGGGTTCGCTGGACGCGTGGTGGTATGGAAGGTAAAAAACATGAAGGCTGAAGCTGAAGCTGAAGCTAAAGGAGCGCGTCATTCAACATGTAATAAAACGGTAAATTACACATATCATTACCAACTCTTTGGCAACCGAACAACAAGTCGGTAGTTCATTATTTACGACAGAGAGTAATAGACTGTTCAAGATTGAAATTTAGATTTGGGTATCATAATAGTTTCCCTATGAATGGATGTTGTGAAAGAAACAAGGAGCACAGGGGCTTCTCGGTATTTCTACAAATCGTCTCTATAACTTGGACTGGGACAGACTAGCACATTCGCACCGTATTCACCACGCTCTATGGACCGCTGCTGGCGCATATCCAAGCGCGAGTTTATAGGCAAGCTTTTCTGACGCTTTGAAAAGATAGCTTTCCCGCTCACAGACAATGTCCGCATTACAGCGGTATGCTTGAGACATTGTTGCCGATCTTGGCCTTCACACAATCAAATTTGATCTTGAGGGCACGAAGCGGATGAAGATCTATACTTTCCATGCGTTTCTTATCCTCAGCAGATGGCCCCGTCAAGCTCCATGCTATGGAGACATGGAAGCACTCGGAGTAGTCGCTGGTTGAAGTAAGCTTACTGCTTTTGGCATGCGGCTGGGTCCCTTCAGATACTGAAGAGTCCAACGCCGATGCATATAGTGGCGGCTGACCAAACCGGCTGAGTGAGCGATTGGAGATATGCAGAAGACGATTTAGACAATCTTTGTCCGGCCGTTTTGCACGGAGCACATAAAACCACCGCGTTTTCTCAAAATTAGACACCCAGTCCAGACTCTCGACCTGGACCTCAAATCTGATTCGAGAAATTAGTTTGCATCATAGGGCCCAAGAGATGGCACGAACGGCAAGATATCAGAGTCTTTCAGCGCAGCTTCGAAAGTGTCCATAAATAGCTGCCTCTCATCGGTTCTAAGGACCACCGGTCGCGAAAGGCTGATGTGAAGGGGAAGTCGTGCGCCAAGATCACTATGTAAGAAGCTATGGAGTTTCGCTTGCTCCCCTTGGAGTACATGCTTAGCTTCAATGATTACATTGCCCAGAACCTCGAGTTCATCTTTTGACGGATACCCTGCACTTCTTAGTGAGTAGACTAAACAAGCAGTCCGTATATAAGACTCACATTCTAGATATATATGAGTAGGCCAGTTGCCCTCAATATGAGGAATCGCTCTCTTTCGGCCGCCATGAAGGCTCGGATCGTCTCTGACACTGACCTTGACGCTAGAAGCATAAAGGTCGTGGAATGATGCAGGCAACGGCGGGAGCAATGAGGCTGGGTTACGACCTGGGGCCTCTTGGCTTGGTTTGTTGAGTTTCCTGGGAGGGGCTTCCTTCTCCGAGTCCGATTCCGAGTCAGAGTATTGCACCAAAGCCATGGCGCATGCTGTCGAAGCAGAGCATCGCCCCCAGTTTGACTCGTGGAGATCTGCAGCTTTAGGCACAAGTCAAAATATATTTATGTGCACGTGACCAAGAGCAAAGTGAGTTAGTCAGCAATGGTACCTATAGTTATCCACTCAACTCTCTCTCACCACAACATTCCATCTTGATCTCAATTTCAGATCCCTCTTCCAATCTTGATCCGCCCATTTTTGCATGTCATACTCTGCGCCAAGTACATGATCATGCGGCTGACGGAAAAAAAACTCACTAAGTTCTTACGGCGGCAGAAGAGTTCTTGCAAAAACAGCTCGATCGACGAAAATCTTTGAACCATACAGTCGGCCCCTTTGCGTTTTCCCAGGTAGATTGGGAGGAGAACTGCTTCTTGGCTCACTTACGCTTTGCTTCACTTCATTGGCTTGTGGTCGAAATCGTCAAGTAACCATCTCAAGGCACACGATTTGTTTACCAGACGGTCTGAACAACTAATATATGCAGAAAACGATAGATCCGTGTCATGTTGCTGTGACATGTTGCTATGATCGACGACATTGCAGGTGATTTTGGCATGAGAATGTACTTACTCAATCTTTGATAACTTGCAGTGAGCCTACATTCTGCTGATCTTGTCAGCGCGGAGGCGCCAGTAATCACAGTCATCTCTATTGCTTTTCGCCCCGATACTGACCAGATCGGCACCGGAACACTAGTCTCACCATGATTTGCCCAGCGATCAGAGTCCTTCCTCTGATGATATGGGATTGGACGCTGACTTGAGACTAGAAGTTTGTTCATTGTGCCCTGTTTCGTGTCGTATTTCATTTCTCAAGTTTTTTTCACCGAATAAGTGGCCATAGGCCCAGGAGCTCACAACTTGGTGGCGCAGCCATTTCCAGCAACGAGCCATGTTTCCCGAGGGTCGTTCCATGAGTTAGTAGGTAATGGTCCCGCTTGAAGCACCCTGTCAATCCTCTGGACTCGGATTGCTCGTGTATATGCTTTTCAGGGCCATATTTCTTTTTGCCTTTGTGAGCATATAATGAATATCAATGGGGTCTGAGAAATGATGAGTACCACATAAAACAATATGAGCGCGAAACCTATTGTTCACAGCATCTGGATAGGTATCGCTGTAGCCCTGGGGGGTTTCGGCCATTTGTGTATTAGAGAGATGGTCATAAAAGACTGGCAAAGGCCGTCTTGACCAGATTCAACTTGACTAAGGCAGATAAGACTCTAAACAGATCACGAACCTCGCATTTGACACAATGAAGCTCGCAACTGCTTCTCCGCTGTATTGGCTCTGGCAATGGACGTGCTCCTTGAATTGGCTATGCCAAGTTCTTTTGATTATCACTCTGCAAGCTAGGTCGTCATGGAAACTGGTGATACTGGCCCCGTTGATAATGAGACGCTTCCCTGCTGCACCACATGTTACCACCAACCTGAGGAGTATGTATCCATCCATTGACTCGTTGCAAAGATCACATAATTCGGGAGAAAGAAGCTGGACTTCAATCCGTATCAAAACATCTAAGAATACTCTTGACTGCAGTGGAGTCAGTATTACCTATCAAACTGGCTAGTACAATTGAGTTAAGATGGGGTGGTTGAGGGGTGTTAGAGTCTCAAGCTGGAAGTGCCGTATTGTCGGGCAATGGAGGGGCTGTCCTTACATTCCTCACTGGTGTGAGAAGATAATATATCTGTTGGGGATGTTTATGTATGAGCTTGGTTTAGTGATTAAAAGTGTCGCCGTCATAGTCGCGGGTGTTCTGGGTGTTCTGGAAGACCGGAAACGTGTAGGGCTGATGGGCTAGACCGAGCCGGCCCCGCCGTTGCCCGTTGCTAACTTGCTAGCAACTATACTAAGAATAACCTTAAATTGTAGCGCAATTCTTGAGAGAACAGCTCAATAAATTGAGGTTGAGAGAAGTTGCAAGTATCTGTCTTTGCTACCGCCGAAAAGCACTATAACTTGTAAAAGACAGATTGAGTTCCAGCTCTAAGACGCGCCTCGGCTAACATATACATTCTTCATTCCGTCAGCTGCGTGGCGCCCAGAATCGGGTGCCGAGTCAGCTGACTCTAACCTTATGATACAAAGAGAGAATTTGCGGTGAAGCAGACTTCAATTAGAGAAGTCAGATTCAGCCAATATTCGTATTCTTGCCTATCTAGACTCAGAATCGGAGTCTACAGCCGCTCGGGTTCGATGGAAGTGATCGTGCCCCATTTTTTCATCATAGGTCTGGACCCTGTCCCACTTGAAGCAGCCTAGTGCTCCCGCAAATTCCGTAGACCATACCCAAACGGGCAACCACCTAGACCAGGATAGGCAATGTTCGTGATTGATAAAGATGGTGGTGCGGATCTCAGCGGAGCCATCATGCGTCAGCCCGGAGTCTCTCACGTCACTCACACAGCCCGGAGGCAATGACCGTGAGCAACTCAGACTAAGAGTACGGCCACTGTTCTAAGCCAGAGAGCCATAAATATGCTTTCCTCGCCTCGTCGCTTGCCCAGATTTCTTTCTCCCGCGTACAACCACCTCACCTCATAGCAACGAGCTGTCAAAGTGTCAACACAAGTGACATATCGAGTCTATATACCTCCTCGCATCAATAGCTGCAAGCCCCACCAACGGCCTCGCGACAGGTACGTAAGGCTTCAATAGTGCCTTGTACTATTGCAGCCTGCTGACACCTTGCAGCAAATCCTCCTGCGGGCGCCATTGTCGGAAACACTTTTTTTCTCAGATATATTCATCGACTTCTCCCTTCTCAACATCCAAAAATGCAGCCATATCAAATGGATTACGCATACCCCGCGCTTGGCTCTCAAAGTCCAAAAAGCATGAGTTCCTCATCTTCTATAGGCAGTGCAAGCCCATACCAGCGCTTCCTCTCGCCATCACCTTCACCAACTCGATCCACCAGAAGACTGGGCCGCTCTCCTTCAGTCCCGCCTGCCGACTTCGCCTACGCCGAATGTCTCTTCGACGCTTCCCAGCACAGCCGCGGAAGACGCTCCCGACGCCCCGGACGAAATCTCCGGCATTCCCAACTAGTCAGCCCCGACGTTATCGACCGCTTGGACACGGCCTCTCAGTTCTCATATCACCATGAAGGGCCATATGATGCCGTCTACCCAGAGCGCAATAGGATCAGCCTTCATTCGCCTCTTGATGCCGTCCGAGAGTCTAACGAAGAGGCTCTGAAGGCAACTCCCCACCACAAGATCGCCGACGCTATCAACCGTCGCCGACCTCTTGACGGAATCGCTTTCTACCCTTCTGGCTATACCGATCGAGAGGGCCAGACGTACGACTACGAAGAGGGCCATAATATGATGGCTGACTTTCCTTGGCATCCTCGCCAGGTAAGTTGCCTATCTAGCTTTTCTCTTCAGTGTAGATACTGACATTCCTTCAGAAATACACCGATGAGGACTTCCGGAATGATCCCTTTTACACAAGCACGCCGGCGAAACCCTTTGCTCCAATCCGCAACGTCTTCCGACGAAAGCACAGGGCCTCGACTTAGTTTGCTTTTTGGCTTTTTGTTCTTTGCTGATTGGATGATTTTTTGTGCCCAATACCCATCTGTACGGAGTTGGTGGAGTTGACTTGGACCATCTGTCTCGAATTTCGTATCTGAATTGAGGCGCTTTTCGGACTGAGTTATGTTTTCTGCTCGGATGATTCATTGGACGCCTAGAAGGCTCGTCAACTTACACAGCCTATTTGACTTTGTTGCTCGTGTTCGGGCCCTAGTTGGGCATATATATGTTTTCAGTTTTGTACTCCCTTTAAACACATTGATCAGCGATATGTGTGACCACCGTAATTAGGCAGCTAGACTGGGAGTGAGCTATCGACAGACCATCCTATTGAATGCATCTCATAACCTGCCGTCGTGAACGTATATCTCTTGGCCGTAAAGCATGCTGCATAGTGGACTACGGACTCAAAAGGCTTGGCAAGTGCCAGTAAGCTATAGCCAATGCAGGAGCGCGAAGAAAGGAATACACTCCTACCTTGTAATCCGTCTGTACGGGTGTCTTCAATTATTTAGGGAGCCTACAGGGCCAAGAATGTTCATACGTAACTGCCAACAACTGGAACTGTAGCGTGACTGCGCATATTGCGCTGCCTCGCCAGTTGTCTTCGTCGAAGCGCAGTTGATCAGACATGGAAAGCAGCTGTCGTACTGTGCATGGAGACTCTAGTGGAGGTCTCAAAAACCCATGCTGCCTGCAGACAGAAAAGATACGGAGCGAGGAGCGCTGTACTCAAGGTCAGCTAGATTGATCAAGGGCTAGCCAAGACCAGGTCAGATCAGGCACTGCATAACATAGCCCGGGCACAATCACCATGGTGCATAAGCCTTGGACCCTGGTGGCCTGACAGGGCCCGGGTCCCTGGCGATGTTTCAGGTTCGGACTATACTCTGTACCGTGTACGTCTGGCGGGTTGCCGTAGCCCGTACCGGGAGTCTGGTGCCGTGCCCGATTCTGCTAGAGTGTAAGCAAACGGGACGCGACGGGGTCACGGGGCAGAGGAAAAGGGTTTGAATTGAATAAAGGGAGAAGATATTAGATACTGGACAATGCAAGTCGAAGGGACTGTTTGACGTTGATTAATAATGGCCGGGTATTGCGGAGTCGCTGACATTCCTCAGGCGTAAGCTTTAGAGTGTTGATTATGGTCTCGACAAGTACCGTGAACTTGATTCTACAGTACACTGAATTACTGGGAAACCGAAAAGCAGTACAGACAGTAGAGCTGTAGGTGACCTGATCGCTATCAATAAACGCCAAGACCCGGCCGTTTATCAATAAGAAACCGATCGGATGATCCTTTGGTTGGTCTCCCCATACACTCCGCCACCAAGGACAGCTTGTCCACTTTCCAGCTGCCACTCCTTCATACCTTCGCTGCTGGCCTCTTCTTCGTCTTTCATAGCATCGCGATCTCTTCTGCGACTTGCGCTTTGAGCTCAACTTTCTCCAGCGTATACTTATGGCCACGTTCCGATTTGCCATTCTTTTCATGTGAAGCTCCCACAGCTCCTCGCCCTCATTGATTTATTATCGGTGGCCTATCTAGATTAGCTTTTCTCCCATTCAACATCGAACTCGGTCTTGTGCGCTTGAATGGCCGTGAAGATGCGCTCCGCGGCCAAGTTCTTCTACCTGGCCGTGTTTGGCCTCATGAGCCTGGCCAATGCTAAGGAACAAGAGCAAATGTCCATGCATGGCTACGACACTTGCGCGGTAAGCTATCCCTTGTGTATAATACCTACAGACATGGTCTGACAGTTTTGTTTCTAGATCGACCACAATGCTGTGGTCTCCGACGCCTGCGTTTCCTACCACACAATCGATGCCCTTAATGACCAAGTCTACTCCCTCGTCCAGTCCATCACACAAGAAACCGATTTCTTTTCATACTATCGCCTCAACCTCTTCAATAAAGTGTGTCCGTTCTGGTCCGACTCCGAAGGCATGTGCGGCAACATTGCGTGCGCCGTGAATACTATAGACAATGAAGACGATATCCCGTTAACGTGGCGCGCGGAGGAGCTGAGTAAACTGGAGGGGCCGAAAGCCGGACATCCGGGGCGCAAGCAGCAGCATGAGAGGCCGCGGGATCGACCGTTGCAGGGAATGCTGGGAGAGGGTGTTGGGGAGAGTTGCGTGGTGGAATACGATGATGAGTGCGATGAGCGGGACTACTGTATCCCAGAGGACGAAGGGACTAGCGGAAAGGGTGATTACGTGAGTTTGGTTGACAACCCTGAGCGATTTACGGGATATGCAGGAGCAGGCGCAAACCAAGTCTGGGATGCCATCTACCGTGAGAACTGTTTCCTCAAGCCGGTCCCCGAGCTTGAGCAGTCGTCCTTTGCTCCGCTGGGTGGGCTCCAGGCTATTCAGGACTTCCAGAATGTCCTCCAGAAAGAGTCGAAGCGGCCGGATATATTGCCACTGGATAATGAGTGTGTTGAGAAGCGGGTCTTCCATCGGCTCATTAGTGGAATGCATGCGTCTATCTCGACACATCTATGCTGGGACTATCTCAACCAAACCACGGGACAGTGGCACCCTAACCTTCAATGTTTCAAGGAGCGACTCCACAACCATCCGGAACGTATTTCGAACCTGTACTTCAACTATGCGCTGGTATCGCGCGCTGTATCCAAGCTGCGGAAGCACCTGGAGGGCTACACGTACTGTATGGGCGATCCGGCACAAGACCAAGAAACTAAAGAGAAAGTTTCGCTCCTGACTTCCACTCTCGCCGAGCGTCCCCAGATCTTCGATGAGAACGTCATGTTCCAAGACCCCAGCGCCATTGATCTTAAGGAAGACTTCCGTAACCGTTTCCGCAACGTCAGCCGATTGATGGATTGCGTCGGCTGCGACAAGTGCCGTCTCTGGGGAAAGCTTCAGGTCAACGGCTACGGAACCGCTTTGAAGGTCCTTTTCGAGTACGACGAGACCAAGAACGGCGAGAATCCTGCGCTGCGCCGAACAGAACTAGTAGCCTTGATCAACACGCTCGGTCGTATCTCTCACAGTATCGCCGCCGTCCGAAGCTTCCACCGTGCAATGGAGGTCACCGACGGCCAGGTATTCGCCATCCCCGCCGGATCGAACGCAGGACAGAGCCGCGCGGGCGGCAAGAAAGTGCGTCGTCTCGTCAAAGACGGTGGCTCGACCTTCTACTACGAAGGTGACGACAGCGAAAATTGGCAGTATATCACCCAGACGCGCCCCTGGGAGAGACGGCGAGTGAGGCACAAGGACGACACTTTCATGGACGACCTCAAGGCCGAGTTCTCCGTTGTATGGGATACTCTCATGTTTGTCTTCAAGAGCTGGGTTAATATACCCTGGACATTGTAAGTTTCTCCCTCAAGATATAGATTGGCTGTTCTAATGTATTTCTAGGTGGGAGATCGGTGTCCTCGAAGCCAACCGCCTTTGGAGTTATTGGCTAGGTCTTCCAGTGCCGCCACGCAGTTGGAGCATCCAGCTTCCACAGCGACCGCCTCCTTCTTTTCGCGATGAGCTGTAGTAACCGGTCAAGGTGGTTCTATTTCATTTGGGCATGGCGTTCGGCTGGAGTTGGTCATTGCATAATCGCATAGTATTGTATATACGGGATAGACGTCTATATCAAGGTTTATTGCATTGACCATTCGTACGAACGTGAGGGTACTCCGTAGTGGAGTGGCGATAACCGCCGGGTGTGGAGGTCCTCGGGGCCTCGGCATTTCCGGCCACATGCGCTTTGCCTTTGCCTCAATCGCCATCGATTTCTCCACCGCTGCGTTCCTTTGTGACATCCTCTCCTCTCTCCCCACGCCTTCATCCGCAGACTCGGCTTTTATCTCCTTTCGACCCTGAAGGTCTGAACTAGAGCCTTTGAGCAGGTCTCGTTCTTCCTGCATACCCCTTCATGCGGCACTGAGTTTTCCTCGCGTTTCCCATGGCGTCCGTATCGCCACCCAAGCCTTGGGAGAGAGCCGGCGCCAATGCTGGTAAGAGCCTAGAATAACCTCCTCAGTGCAAGGAATTATTTACTGACAATAAAACTCCTCAAGGCACCGCTTTATCATCATCCGTGACCACATCCACAGCCATGACTCCAGCATCAACAACATCGGCGGCCCCGACCGCAGCGGCCTCCACAACAAACGCAACGACCGCCCCCTCTCTACCCTCTCGACCTAGTACACTTAGCACCGTTGCGAATCAGAACGCCTCAAACTACTCACCATACGGCGCCTCACGATTCGGAACATCGCCCTACGGCGGCTACGGCGGCTACGGAAGCTACTCGTCCCCGTATTCGCGGTTTGGCGGTATGGGCTCGATGTATGGTGGATATGGCGGTATGGGAGGGATGTACGGTGGTATGGGCGGGTATGGAGGCATGTACGGCGGCGGCATGCCTGGCGACCCCAATGACCCGAACAGTTTAACGAATTCATTCAGCCAGAGCACCCAGGCAACATTTCAGATGATTGAAAGCATTGTTGGGGCTTTTGGCGGGTTCGCGCAGATGCTCGAGAGTACTTACATGGCGACGCATAGTTCGTTTTTTGGTGAGTGCGACCGTCTATGATGGCTAGGATGTTGGGCTAACAATTGCAGCCATGGTCTCTGTCGCTGAGCAGTTCGGAAACCTGCGCAACACTCTTGGCTCCGCATTAGGCATTTTCACATTAATCCGATGGTTCAGAACGTTGATTGCGAAGATCACTGGCCGTCCGCCACCAGCGGATGCCACGGCCCTCACTCCGGCGGCTTTTGCCGCGTTCATGGGCGGCCGTGCTTCGCTCCCAGATGGTTCTCCGGCTCCTCCGCGGCCGTCGCGGAAGCCGTTCCTGATGTTCCTCGTCGCCCTTTTCGGTCTTCCATACCTGATGGGCAAGCTGATTAAATCCCTCGCACGCTCACAGGAGGAGCAGCGCCAGAAGATGATGGTCGCCAACGGCGAGCAACAAGGTGTCTTGGACCCGTCCAAGCTCGACTTCTGCCGCGTGCTCTACGACTACACACCCGAATCACAAGAGGCCAACGGAATCGACCTGGCCGTGAAGAAGGGCGACATCGTCGCTGTGCTCAGCAAATCCGACCCGATGGGCAATGCGTCGGAATGGTGGCGCTGCCGCGCTCGTGACGGCCGGGTCGGGTACCTCCCAGGCCCGTATCTTGAAACCATCCAACGCAAGCCGCAGCAGCAGGCTATTACGACAGGCAGTGAGGCGGGCAGCCGCAGTAACACGATGCAGAGTCAGACGCAGGTGGCCGCGGAGGCTGTCGCGGGCCAGAAGCCCGAGCTCAAGGGAAAGATGGGCGATATCTCGCCAGAGAGTTTCCAGAAGGGCGCGTTCTACTCATGAATGTCTTTCGATCCATTTAGTTTGTTTGGATGTTATGAAGCGGACCATCACCACGCTCTTAATCCACGCGGTGTTCTTTTCCCTTGCTTTTTGTTCTTGTTTCAGCGGCGTGTATAGGCTTTATTTCTTATTCTTTGCTTCTTATCTTTCTTTTACCGTGTCTGTGGCACGTATGATATCCAATGCTAGACATTTATCCCAAAAAGCATGGTTTACTGCATGTCCGAGATTTTGTTAGTATGTGCATTCGTTTCCACTCTGGAGCCTCCTAATGTAGACCAGAGTATTCCTATAAGTAAAATTTGGTTGTCTATCCTGCAATGACGCTAGGGTCAAGTGAGCTCGACAATATAGCAAGGAGAGAAAAGCTCAAGAAGAAACCAACTCAGCGGCCAAAAAGCCCATCCACAACCTTCGCAACCGAAACCGCCTTCTCCTCTCCAAACCGCCCCCCAACAATCTGCACAGTCACGGGCATCTCTTTGACCAAATCGATAACGTCTAGAAGCGCACAACACTATTAGACCAGTCCTTCGAACATGTCCCCTGAGAGACAAAACAAAGACGAGGAAGAAAACATACACTGGCCATAATTAAACCGATCCGCCTCGTTCCTGGGAGCATAAGTCTTCCACTCCTCGTCGATCCCGGAAACAGGATGGTCAAGCTGCTCATCCGCCTTCGCCACGGGCACAGTAACAGCCGCGTAGTTTAGCAGATTGTACAGCGCCGTATAGCCCAGCCACTGGCTGCTTTGCACCCATTGCTTCGGCTTATACCCGACCCAGGGCGTTACGGGGAGGACGAGCGCGTCGATGCCGCTGGAGAGCCATTGCGCGAGGTACGCTTCTTGGAAGGTGTATTTTTCTTCTTCGAGCTGGATGTGGACTAGGTTAGATACGACTTGCGTGTTGGGATGGGCGGGATGGGTACCTTTTCCTTCTCGACGCTCGACAGCTCGTCTGCTGCTGTTCCGACAACCATACCCTGGATTAAGGGTTCGTCGACGATAGCGCAAAGCTGCCGGCAGTGATGGCCGCCGTCGGAGAGGACGGATTTTGTCCAGAGGTTTGTGCCGGCTGTGTGGAGGGATGTGTCCCATTCGACCACTGCGTTGTTAGTTAGACGGTTGTTACGGGTCCAGGTCAGGATCATTATTAGGGTTACCTTCGTGACCGGCATCGGTCAATCTCTTTGCAACCTCCCGCATAGCCCGCATAACAGGAGGCTGGGGCCGTACGACGCCGTCGTCATAGACAATACCTAGCTTCAGCTTCTTGGTTGGCAAAGCCGCCATCTCTCTCCGCCAGGGGATGGGGATACATCCTGGATCAAGATTCCATGGATTCGAGTCTAGGAGGCTCTGCATGAAGTACTCGATCGTTGGAAGACTTCTGGCCATGGGACCTGCCACCGGTGGAACAAGGTAGTGCTGATGCATGCTGGTATGCGTCAGTACACCACCGAGTCTCACGTGTGAATCACTGGGGAGAGCGCACTTACAAAGAGCAATTCCACGGGACCCGCCCCGTTGTAGGGCAGATCGAGTACAGGCCCTGGAGGTTGGATGGCACGCGGATCGAGCCTCCTATGTCCGTCCCGATCCCCAAGATGCTTCCCCCAGCACCAACGAGCGCGCCTTCGCCTCCGGAACTACCGCCCGAGATGAGCGCGGTGTTGAAGGCGTTGACGGACTGTCCAAAGACGTGGTTGTACGAGTCGGACATCTACCCTTAGTCAGTTCAAGCTCGCTCAGTAAGAGATGGAGAATACTCACCATCAAAGACTGAGGAACATTTGTCTTAACGTACAGAACAGCTCCCATGGATTCCAGCAATTGCACAACGGAGTCCGACTTTGCTGCTGGTTTGTTGGCCAGTCCTACCCAGCCTGAAATAAGCCAGCCCCATTTAGTCTACCGCAAAGTCAATCGCAGAGGCATAGTAGGACGTACCAACAGTAGTATCAAACCCCTCCACATCAAACCGATCCTTAACAGAAACTGGTATGCCATGCAGAGGCCCCGCGACCTTCCCAGTCCTCTCGAACTCCTCATCTAGACGCTTTGCCCTCTGCAGCGCCCGGTCAAAGAATATTTCCGTTAGGCAGCCCGTCAACTGCTGCGCGATGGCGGCGCGCTTACAGAATGCGGTTGTCAGTTGCACGGAGGTCACGGAGCGCGAGGTGAGCAGGCGAACTAGCTCGGTGATGCCGGCGATCTCTGTCCATTGAAGCTCTTCGGAGTTCAGAATGCCACAAGTCTGGATTGTTTCTAGGGGAGTTTTGGTGGAGGTGAGGGTTGATGCGGGCAGGCGCCAGGGCTGGGGGATGGACTGCAGCTGGGTAAGGCGCTTTCGGTGCACGATGGGTTTCCAGTGAGGTTCTGTCATCTTCACTTTCTTGCCAGATTGCGTTTCCTTGGGGACTCTTTCTGAGAATGTTGGGGCGCTTGTTTCGGGCGTTATGAAGGAAGAATGGTTATCTGCGGAGAAAGAGGGGTCAACTCTCTAAGTCTTAACCGAATGACTTAGAGATAAGCCTGAATTTGGAGATATGAATGCTTGTTCATCATTGTTCCTGGCGTGTTATCACGGTTCTATAATTACATTCCTGGCCGTAACATGTACATTAGACAGTTATCAACATGCTGGCGTTCTTATACCACGTCAAAAGCGGATTCTCGCCGCTCCTGGTCTCTGTGTCTTCAACGTACGCCCAGCGTCGGATGAAATCTTCGTGGCTCGCTACTTGTGTGAGCTTCCCGGTGACAGCTCGGTAGATGTCCTCGATGACATTGAAGTCTGTGGGAAAAAAGATATCGAAATAACCTTGGTGGACCTGTAGGATGTAAGCTGGTTGCACGCTCCTTTAGGGCCATGGTCACTTACAAAAGGAGTGGTGACTGGTACTGTCCTCCTCTTGTACCGTGTTTGTACCACCGGCGCATTGATCCCCAGAACCGCGTCCGGAAGGCTGCTGAAGTCACTGGCCAAGAGTCGGTGGCCAGGGAAGTAATTGTCGAGTATGTCGAAGAATTGCATCAGTCGAGTAGGAATGTACTCAGGAATTGTGTAAGGCTTCTGGAAGGGTAGAGCTCCACGGACTTGCCGTGTAAGCCGCGGTCCCAACGGACTAGGGAATTCGCGCCGAGCTGCGGCTTGACGAACACGCAGGAATCGGGAAGCCACAGGGTCCAGCTTGGGAGTCCAAAACTCGTGAAATTCGCCATCTCCATCGATCAACACCCCGCCCTGTTGCGGCATCTCTGTCTTAGTGTCGTAGCGAATGGCATCATGAGCGAAGTTGTCAAACACCTCGAGCGCAAGAAAAAAGCAGGGCGAGTGCACATAGGTGTCCCACTCGAAGATGGATTTGTTGATAATCTCCACATGGTCCAGATGGCCGGCAGCATAGAGCGAGTCGGTCAAGTTCTTCATCTGAAGCCCAGCCAGCGCCGGGGAGATTTCAATAATGCGGAACTTGGTTCGTTGGTAGACCTCGTAGTCTGTGTCGCGTATGAAATCGAGGATATTGATCATGAGGGTTCCATTTCCTGCACCCATTTCGTATATGATAAGATCGTGGTAGGGGTACAGCGTCAGTTTGTAATTCGACACTAGATAGCGGGCAATGGTCTCCCCATAGTAAGGCCGAAACAGCTCGGTCGGTGTATGCCACAACTGACGGGCCTCGTCCGGACTTTTCTCATCCAGTATATCCTCGAATTCTGTGTAGCGCTCCCCTAGCATCCGGTGGAAAGCTGGCCCGTCCTCGATATCATTAAAATTAAATGGCTCCCCAGGGCTAAAGATGGTCGCGTGCTTGGAGAAATAGCCGTAATGCGGGTTATACAAACTATCTGATAATGAGAAAACAATACTGTCAGCAAACATGCACATGTTGCGCAACGGATCCGAAGGCTCACCATCGATAAATTCTCTCGTCAACATCTGTACCTGGCGTGGCCGGTCTTGCCGATGCCGCAATTGCTTCGCCGTCATTAACGGGTATGTCTTCAATTCCTCATCTATATTCTTCGGATAATCGCCGCGCTTTGTCCAATTCAAGCCATCGTCGGTACACTTGCGCTTGGCCGCCGCCCGACGCGTGAGGAACGGCCGGCACTGTTGTTGAGACCGAGATAGGCGAAATGTGTGCGACGAAGGTGATGAACGAACGGATTGACACGCTGGGTGACGAAACAGCTGTCGAAACAGCTGATTCAGGACCGGAGAGTCCATAGCAGGACGGTCTTTAGCTGGGGAGATGAGGGTAAAAGCGTGGAGGAGGAAGCTGGATAGTGAGGAGCGGAATCTCGATCGATTGCGGGCGGACGTTGGCAGGTGGCCCGAGCTTTTCTCCTTCGACGTAGCTCCAGCTTCAACTCCAACGACTTTACTTTTATCTTGCCGTCACTGCTTCAAATGGGCCTTTTTCTTTGCCCATACGTCTAAAGATGCCTGATAACTCACATGTGTATATTGGCTCCGCCTTTGTGGCGGGAGTTGTCCTCTCGATAGCTTTCAAGCATCTATTCTACCCCGAGATCGAGGAGCGCATCAGAGAATACCGAGCACGCCGATCACAGTCTTTGGAATCAGCTCAAGGCACATTACCAGAGTCCCTGGCTGCGAGGCATGGGCCTCCCGCTATCGTTGATGGAATTGAGGGTTGTATAGGGAATACTCCTCTCCTTCGAATCAAGTCATTGTCCGAGGCCACCGGGTGTGAAATCCTAGCGAAGGCTGAAGTACGTCATCGTCCATGTGTCTATCATATGTTGGATTCTCTAACACAAAACCTAGTTCCTGAATGGAGCTGGCCAGAGCTCAAAAGACCGAGTAGCGCTGAGCATGATTGAGATAGTACGTGACATATAACTATTGCCTGATGACACTAACATCCACAGGCTGAAGAGAAAGGATTGATGACTCCGCATTCGGGAGATACGATCTACGAAGGGACATCTGGGTCGACGGGGATTTCATTGGCCACATTGGCCAGGGCGAAGGGCTACCTTGCGCATATGTACGTGCCTCTTCAACACCAACCGAGCCTAATTAACCCTGTACCAGCTGTATGCCATCAGACCAGGCCATCGAGAAGTCAAATCTGCTCCTGAAGCTGGGCGCAGTAGTCGATCGCGTGCCCCCAGCACCTATAGTTGAGAAGGACAACTTTGTTAACCGGGCGCGAGCACTTGCTCAAGCCCATACCCATTCAACAGCACCCGAGTCATCAGCAGGTACACCGTCCCAACGTGGTAGGGGATACTTTGCAGACCAATTTGAGAACGAGGCAAACTGGCGAGCCCACTACAATGGCACCGGCCCGGAGATCTACGCCCAGTGCAATGGAACCCTAGACGCCTTCGTCGCGGGCGCTGGGACTGGAGGCACAATTTCCGGCGTGGCCCTGTTTCTCAAGCCAAAGATCCCCAACTTGACCGTGGTAGTAGCCGATCCTCAGGGTAGCGGATTGTATAACCGAGTGCGTTACGGGGTCATGTTTGACACGAAGGAGAAGGAAGGAACCCGCCGTCGGAGACAGGTTGATACTATCGTGGAGGGTATCGGAATCAACCGCGTCACGGCGAACTTCGAAGCGGGAAGGGAGCTCGTTGATGACGCTGTTAGAGTGACAGATGCACAGGCATTGGCGATGGCTAGATGGCTCGTTGAGAAGGACGGCATCTTTGCTGGGAGTAGCAGTGCTGTCAACTGTGAGTTCCAACCTGATACTAAACTATCCGCTTCACTCACATTCCAATAAGGTTTTGCCGCTGTCAAAACCGCCTTGAAACTGGGACCGGGTCACAGAATTGTCACCATGCTGTCCGATTCAGGCTCAAGGCATCTTTCAAGATTCTGGGCTAAGGCTGGGAATGTCGGCGGCGCCGTGGACACAAGATTGGAGGACGTTTTGAATGCGAAAGACGAACAGTAACCATCAGGTTACTGCCCTGCATACTTTGAATAATATCCCAGCAGAACCTTTGCACTGGTCTTTGAAAACCGAGGTCCGTCAGTTATCGGTATTTTCAAGCGTTGTACCAAGCATAAGGTCCGTATGCCTGCGCTGCTTCATACCTGCGCGGCCATGGAAAGATTACTAATTAAAATATAGGTAGTGCTAAAAGTACTGGAATATAAGTCCGTTGCCTTGCTGTCACGCCTCTGCAGGCTACGCTCAAATTACTCTGCTGGACTGAGTGACCGTGTAGCCTGTGAGACGTCGTCGCCCGCCCAAATTTGCAACAGTTTGAACTCAATCTCCGGAAGCAAGCGCCCCGGGAACTCAACACGAATATCAGGCCAAGTCAGCTCTGGTTGGTCTTTGAGATTCTCCAATTTCTCGAGTTCAGCGTTTGACCAGGGTCCGGATAATTGAGGAGGATTCGCCTTACGCTGATTCCAATGAACATGGTGCCACGCTTGGATATTCGTGGGTTTCTTTTGCGGGAAGTGGTCTGAGATTTCCTTCCATTTCAGCCCTTGAACTTGTCGCAACTGGATGATTAGTCTGGCTTCCTGCGGCCCTAGGACTGTCCTAGCGCGTTTGTGACCTGTTGGCGTTGATTCGTGGTTCGTCTCTTGACCCGCGTTTGACTCGGGTTCTTTTGGTGTATTTGTTGGACGAACAATAACTTCAGAGGCAGGTGCAGAGGCTGTGCCAGTGGGAGTGGCGTCAGGCGCCCGCCCAGTAGCGCTGTTATCGGTGACTGTGGCTAGCTGCCTTCTGAGTTCTACCAAGTCATGTTCGTTGTCTGCAGGATCCGCCATCACGGCCTTCATATGCATGACATAATCTTGTTTAGAAAAGGTCCTTTTGCAGAAGGTGCAGGTCTTCTGCGCACCGCTTGCCGAGAAAGGGCCTTTGCGCTTCTCCCGAATGTAGAGTGATCTCTTTGGCATGGGCGAGGGCTCGTAGTCCTCCTGTAATGGATCGTCGGATTCGCTTCCATCTGGAGCATCGGCGAATGACCAGTCCCAAGCGAGAACAGGGCTAGAATGGTTCATTTTTCGCTTTTTCGGACTGTCTTTTTGCTTGCTTTTCTTCTTGATCACATCCGTGTTCCGCCTCGTTGTCCATGGTAAAGCCCAAAGGGAGCCTGCTCCGGGTGGAGACTGCGAACGTATTGCCTTATTGACAGGTTTTGCTTTTGGTCTAGATCGGCTAAGCAGAGTCGGAGTTGCAAACTTCGCACCGATTTCAGGAACACGCCAAATCGGTTCCACAGTCTCATCGAGACTCTTAGTACGCGTGGTCGGAGATTGGTGGAAAGCGTGGTTGTGAGGAATTGCTTTTTCGTTGCGAGTCTCGCCCGTGACGGTTTTACCAACTTTCCGGGTGCCCTGGGCGTGCAGTGATAGCGCCGAATCCATCAGAGAATCCACACTTAACCTGTCGCCTTCAGCCTCCGACGTAGCGCCCTCTTCGTCACCCTGCTCCTCCCGATCCGAACCACCTTCCTTGATTCCGTCCAATCTCTTCTGGGGGTATGGTCGCATGTGTGATAGTATGGAGACCGCCCTGCGGCCGGGATGGTCCTGGTTCAGGACGCGGTCGCCTTGCCCTTCCAGGACACTATCGTCTGCACCCCACGCGTCAGGCTCATGGGCAAGGCGTGCTTGTTCGCCCTCATTTGCCTCTGCTGTCGAGGCCTGTGACTCCGCATCCGACATCCAGTTCTCGGAACCACTGCCTTCCCGGTCGAGTGCGTCAATGTGCCCATTGTTTACCGTGATTTTCCCTGTCTGTAGGTCGATCTCGTCACCGACGTCTGTAAAGTCCCGACCGTACTTTTCGAAAATACCCTCGAAGATGGATTTCAGGCGCAGGTCGTTCTGGGCACGTGCTTCTTGTAAATCGACCTCGCTTGGCTCGTATTCATTCCCTGACACTGGCGACACGGATGTGCGTTTTCGCTTCAACGGTGCCTCCATAGTTCTGCGCAATTAGGGTTCGTCGGCGCTTCAACGGGAAAGCATAGAGGAAAGAGTATCGCGCGGCCGAAGGAGGGTTTATACGCGATGCAGCACGGTAAACGCGACAAATGTAGGGAATAGAGTCATGTAGCGATACTGGATGCTAAATTAGAAAAACCAGCGGAACAATGTTGAGGGTTGCCACTGCGACGAACAATATCTGGACAAGAGCTGAAGCCTCGGCCAAAGATGCAAAACTTCTATCGGAAGAATGAACACAAGAATAGCAATGGGCTAGCCCACATTGTAGAGCTCTCTATTCATCCCGGCTTCGAGAGGATTTTGATAGTCTCGAATGGATTGTGAATGCTGGAAGCAAAGGCGGACCAAAAAACATTCCCAGCGGACCGCCGCATGACGTTCCCCGACCTCCCCCAAGCCCGCATCAACTGCTTCACCTTGACCTCCCTTTCACCTCCCACCACCAGAATGCGCATAGATACTCTGTCAACGCTCTTCACTCAAGATGCATTGCCAGAAGTGTCGCACCCCATTGAAACTGGACGGCTCGCTTGAGGCGCTTAATCCAGCAGCCTTTGACTTGCTTATCGGTACCTGCATCCCCACCTCCTAAGGAAACAATCGCAGACTAACCAAACGACACAAACAATATCAGGCTCTACAGGTAAAACCGTACAAGACCACCCATCCAGCTCGTCTAGTCTATCCTACCCGCAAGAGCGCCGGGAGCTCTACGACCGCGTTTCGAAGAATGCATCGTCCCCAGTTTATCGGAGGTCAATCCCGGCGCCCCGGCAGGTTGGAGGCAGTTCGACTACGCCGTCACGACTCGGGCGAGGAGATAGTGGCAATATGTCCTTTGTTATGCTCACAGAGTCCCAACTCGGCCCACCGCATGCCACCCCTGGAGTAAATGGCGATGGCGCGTCGTCGAGGAGCAAACGTGCATCCGGCGTACAAAGCGATGATCCGGGCGCGGATAATGGGTCATTTGCTGACCAGGTCGAGCGGACGAGTCGATTGTTTGATATTATCTCGGCTCGCTCTGACATTGATCATCCGATATGTACGGAATGCACGGATATGCTGGTGGAAGGGCTACAACAGCGGCTTGTGGAAGCGACGAAAGAGCGCGACGCATACATCACATTTCTACGGAACCTAAACTCGTCGGTCCCGACGCAGGAGGAGCTAGAAGCCGCTGAAAAGTCCCTCAAAGAGACGCTGGAGGCCGAGGAGGCGGCATATGCGGAGCTGGTCGCGTTGGAAAAGGAGAAAGTTGACCTGGATGAGGAGATTGCGCAGCTAGAAGAGGAGTCTCGCCAACTAGATTACGAAGAGGAGAAGTTCTGGCGCGATCGGAATGCGTTCTCGTTGGTGCTTGCCGATTTCCAGAACGAGCGGGATGCGTTGAATATGAAATTCAACCACGACTCTCGCCAACTGGAACGGTTACAGCGAACCAACGTTTACAACGATGCCTTCTGTATCGGTCACGACGGCTATTTTGGAACAATCAACAGCCTCCGTCTCGGCCGGCTGGCTAATCCCTCGGTCGAATGGCCTGAAATCAACGCTGCCTGGGGCCAGACGGCGCTGCTGCTGGCTATCATAGCCGAGAAACTAAACTTTCAGTTTCACGGGTACCGTATACGGCCGATGGGATCGATGTCCAAAATCGACAAGATCGAGTATCCGCGACCGTCACCGGCGCAATCGACCGTCGACGGGGCCAATAACGCCAACCTATCAGCGGCCCCCAAAATCACCAGCCTGGACCTATTCTCTTCAGGAGACCTGCCGCTTCATATTCCATGGCTTCACCGCCGATTCGATGCAGGAATGGTGGCCTTTCTAGACTGTGTACGCCAACTAGGAGAACTTGTGGAGAAAGCACCCGTACGCCCAACCCGCCGAGACCAGCCTCGAGACCAGCCTGGAGCCGTCGTACCCGGGATGAAACTGCCATACGCTATCAAACGAGACAAGATTGGCGACGCCAGTATCAAGTTAGGCTTCAATCAGAACGACGAGACCTGGACGCGTGCTTGCAAGTATACCTTGACGTGTTGCAAATTCCTGCTGGCCCATGCTAGCAACGTTGCTGGCGCACGCTCGACCAACTCAGCCGCCATGGCAGCTGCAGCCGTTGCCGAGCAAGCGAGACTTGCCACCAGTCCTTCCAAGAAATAGAGCTAGTTAGCTACCTGGAGCTTCATGTCGCAGATGTCATCTCACAGAATGCCACCTCATGCCTCCCGCTTTTGGCATCCGGCATGATGCTTAGGCCCTCTGGGGCCCTTTGGATCGTACTTTGCGCCTCTCTGATCCCCGACCAATGAAGTACTTGTTTAGACGGCGGGTGGGCTGTCTGGGCATCTTCTGTCCAACCTCAGCTCGCAAGTACTACCATCTGAACCGCGTTTGCATATTCCTAAGCCGGCATTGAAATTGGATTGTCATGGGTTAGCTGCACAGAGCGCCCCTTGCCTGTGGAACCGCAGATAATCAACAGTACGCGCTAGCCGAGGACCTATGACGAGGGGTGATTTTCGTTTTTCTCCGACCCGCCAGGGCGGTGTTTATACTGTTTGGTGTCTATAATATCCGAGGGCCTTGCATTAACGGTGAATGGTATAGACTGAGGGATGATCCAATTTTGCTACGGGGTACAATTTCGAATCCGAATAGAAGACCATGCAGTATGTCAGCATCACAGGTCCAGGCCCGGTCGTCTGGTTCTCCTTGTTGGCTTGGCCGGACTTGATGAACAAAGATGACAACCGGCGGCGGGAGATCATCATTTAGGCTGTCTCAGACCGAACAGCTCGACGGCTGGAAGGCAAACAGCAAGAGACAAAGGGATCGGTCTGATGCAGTGGCTGCTGCGGCTTGCCCGGGCCAGGGCCAGCTTCCGTCCTTCACCCCTGATACCGCGCGACCTCCGAATTCGCCCCCGGGGGATGGCTGGCGAGGGCTTATCACCCCACGCTTGGTGGCTTACTGCCTACCTGCTTGCCGCACAACGTCTATTGTCCGGGGTCGCAGAAAAAGGAAGCAAAAGGGGCGGATTTCAGGTCCTGCTTCCTGAAGGATGGAGTGGACCTGGATGAGAACAAAGAAACAACAAAGAAGGAAGCTAAAGAATGCACCCACAGTGGAGCTCCCTGCGGCTCATTGCTTTGCCTGCGAAATAACCAGTTTAGTACTCTGGCACGGAAGGCGGATTTACGTCCCGGCCTGAAAGTCCAGACTTTACTCCGCATGTCCTCAACAAATCCAGATCCTTGATCCTGTCCGTTCCTTTCCAAGCAATATTGGTGTTGATCGTATCATCCATGATCCTACACGTCAGCCAGGATCCCCCTTAGACTCCCTTTGTTCGGCCCGCTCCCGGGTTACCCGCGAGCATCCATCTTTCGTCTCTTTAGCCCATTCCTTCGTATCTCGTACTCTTGGCCAATTAGTCCGCAATGAGACCTGCTACACTGGCTGGCGGTGGGATAGAGAGGGCACCTCAACCTGCGAATTGCTGGATGCATCGAGGCTAGCCATCCCCGCGAATGACAGTCGCGAACGCGTGGTGTCAAGATCAGCCCCGGTGAGCCTTGAGTGTCGCGAGTCAGTCAGGCTGGGCTGCCAGTGTCCGTCCGCAGTCAGCAGTCAGCAAGCATGGCATTGGCAGGCCCTGGCCCCAGTGCAACATTCCTCTGACTCCGTGATTCCAATGCGAAACAAGGTTGGCCTTTTGCGGTCTGCCATGCATCGACTCGTTGGTCAGGCCCGGGCCAGGTACCTAACTACTCCATAAGAGTGCGTCAATAATATAAGTGACTTGCTGCTTTCGTACTTTCGTACTTTTGTCTCTGGCATCGTTTCCCGAACCTGTTCCATTCTTGATGGGCGCGAAGCATGTCTTAGGTTTGGAGTACAGGGTACCTTATCCATGCAGGCTATTTTGCAGGGGCCAGAGGTACCAGTGACATGTCAGGCCGGAGGACGTTGGATCATGAGACCTTGGCGCATCACAAAGTGTCCCGATCTGGCCTCCGCCGACGTCAGGGAGAGACAAGTTAAGACTTTGATCGTTTGACTACGAAGGATCACCTGCACCCGAGTCAGACTCTAATCAAGATGATCGCCCTGTCTGACAGCCTGCCGCCACCGCGATCGTCCACCCTCCCATCCAACACCGACTTCTAGAACGGCAGGATTTCAAATATTCATTCCACAGATCAGGGTGTTGACCGTTCTAGTCTCAGACTTGCTCGACTGTAGTCGTCTCCTGCTCCGTCGTCTCAGCAGAACATTAGTCCATGGTAGGCTGAGGCTAAGACTTGGCCAAAGTTAGAGGCACATACATCCCTCCACACATCCATTCCATCATCCATCCCTTGCGCCGCATCAAGGGACTCTGTCCATTCATCGTTCTGATTAACTGTTCATCGATGAGGGACCCACTGCTGAGGCTTGTACGTGCACTAGATACATTAGGTCTATTGAAAGTTGATACATAAACTGCCGGAGCTCCAAATGATGTATGTAGTTCCACCCGGCTGTTCCAGTTCCCGCCCAGGTTGGCAGCCAGTTCCACCCTTAGGGCACGTTGACGTCTCCAGTCTGGAAATCCGGAGTGGGTTCTCTGTCGTTTGGTCTAGCCCAGTAAGATCGATTATGGGTTAGGTAGGGAACCGTAGGTTAGCTTTACAATTTAGATGCTGCTGTCCGGGGAAGCGAGTCTAGATTCTGGGTACGGAGTACCGAGTCGATGCATGGATTCGTGCGAGTCTCCATGTTCGACTAGCCGCTGCTACCGAGGCTGGATATGGTACTCCATCCAGAGTACTCCGTAGGTCGATACTCTTCGGGGTACTCCGTGGTGTGTAGTTAATCGGAGACCGTGTCCGTCGTTCGATCAGAGCCTGATTGTTCGATCTTTCGCATCGAAGTAGATACGAACTGCCCCGTAGATAGATCCCAACCTGATTATTTCTCGAATGTCAATATTTCCATGATGTCCGTACCATATTCCACGATGAATATCATCTAGCACGCTTTCAGCGCGTCTAGCACAAGATAACAACGCCTATACCTCATCCCTACCCTTGCCTACGCCCGCATCTCAGGGTCGATCGGCGGGAAGCAAGCCGGTTGGCGTATAGCAAAATTGGGCATGTGCTACCCAAGATGATTTTCTATGTATGTACTATGTATGTACAATCGTACATACAGCAGAGGTAGTCCATCCAGTACCTTGGTCCGGATGCAGGCGGTATATCCGAGCGGGTATTGGCCGCGGAGAGTGGAAAAGGGATCCAGCGACGTGGCGCCCGCGCGATGAAGCGATGAAGTCGTTTATTATTATTTTTCAGTCGGGATCGAATTAATATCTGTGCCGTTCTATATCCATCCCATGCCATTAGCAGCGGGTCATGCTAATGCTAGGCTGCTGGTCAGAGGTCTGTCATCGCGGGCCGAGGTTTCCTATCAATTATTGATAATGCCATGCGAGTCGACAGGGTCAACTCCATAGATAATCTGATTCCGATCGGACTTAATATCACGGCAGTTATAGGTACCTTGGAACAGCTAATATCGTAAACGATCGGTTGGCGCCACTGAGCTCAGGCCTCTTGCCTTCACTTCGTCAACCTCGCGGAACTGTCAGCCTCTTCCGCCAGGTCGCCGTTGGCGTTGATGAAACGGGTTGGGGAAAAACGCAAATTTTAATTAGGTTGCGAGATTGATGAGGCTGTGGAGACGCGGATGGATTGGGATTGGCATCGACAGTTGACAGTGACACACTGACAGGCATGATGGGCCTGGGAGCCGCAGGAACAGACAGCAGCGTAACCACAAGTCCACAACCTCTCGGAGTCGGAACGTCGGGTGAAGGAAGCGATAAAGTACGGCCTTTCAGGCGCTCACTAAGATCTCGTCCGATCCCTGCAATAGCGCGGCGCTGTCAGACCAGAGGGCAAAAAGCAACGAGGGCGCTCGCCCAAGATTGGAAGAAAAAGCAAAGAGTTTGTGGACACTAAGCTTGGGATGGTAGGCATATGATGCACCTGCAGAAGATGGCGCATGCACTGACCGGACGTACCTCTGCTACCCTTGCCTTTGCGCCAGAGCATCTTTCCAGCTGCCCTCTGAGAACTCGGGGCAACAGTTCTCGTCTTCCGGCACGTCCCTGCTCATTGTCAGCTCATAGCGTCGATATTAAGATCATTGTTCCAACAATAAGAAGTACGACAACAGTACACACGGGCCCCTTCCCCGGGGGCCATGATTGGGCCGGGGAAGCATGGGTGTCAGAGAGGGCCAGCAGCAGGTCGCCCCAAGAGGCAGCGCTAGGTCCACTGCTGGGAGCGCGTACTTTGGGCGCTTGGGGTGTCAGACTTTGGGGGGCGCCCCCCGGCCCACCTGCAGAAAGTACTGGGCTTGGTCCTGAACAACACCCGACCCGACTCTCGCGATCGAAAAAGAAAATGGATGCATGCATACCTGCTATTATTATTATTATTACTATGATTATGATGCCTCTCTAAGTACCTGACCACTATTAACTGGACACTCGCCCATTGCCTACCAAACAATAATCCCGATCAGCGAGCGACTCTACTCTTCTCTGCTGTTTCCCGCTGTTTCCACCTCCTCCTCTGGCCTTGAGCGATTATTATCTGCTGCTCTGACCACCTCACGCCTGGACTCTCCCTCCATCGCTTCTTCTCTGACAAGTGACCGCAGAAGGGCTCTTGTTTCTTCCCCCCTGCTCTTTCAAACTCTCTTCTGCCACCTCTTCCCACGTCTCTTTTCCCGTCCCCCCACCTTCGTACTTTCGCACCTCCATCCCCAATCGACCCGCCTCTTTACTTACTACAACCCTTCATCAATCGACCTCGCTGTGCATGCTATGAGCAGCCCACCATCGCCCGTCTGATTGCAGTATTTGTCGTTCATGATGGAAGGTTCCTTTCCTCCTTCAAGCTTGTCAACTCCCACGCCTGCTTCCTCCTCATCACCTGCCACGCCCTCTGGCCAAACCCCATTCACGCCTCGCAGGTCCGAGGACTGGAACAAGTACCGCCCTTTCATCGAGCAGTACTACCGCAATGATCAGCTCAAGCTCAAGGATGTCCAGATGAACATGTTGCGGCACCACAATTTCAAAGCATCGTCTGTCCTCCTTCCTTGGTCTCCTGCCCCTCTTCTCTGCATCCGGTTTGGGTTGTTTGCTACCTCAAACTATACCCGTATTGCTTTTTACTCGCATCCTTTTCATCCTTTGAATGCAGTCAGACAGTCAGATCACATCTAACACTCGGCAGGGAGAAACAATATAAAGACCGCCTGCATTCCTGGAATGTCCGCAAGAATATCAAGAACAAGGAGGTCAAAATCATGTATCGCAAGCAGCAGAAAAGGGCCGCCATAGGCAAGCAGACAGTTTTCCGAGTGGCTGGTCAGAAAGTCGATTCAAAACGCATTGCGCGTTTCGTCCGCAGGTACGGACCGAATTTCGACAGCGAGTCTCGCTCTGCTGGAGCCTCTCGAGACGGCGAAGAGAGCCCCGAGCCATGTATGTTTCCACGAGCTGTTCCTTCTGGTATAGAAATTGACCTTTGAACAGCGACTCCTTCAGATATGAGTTATTATACTCCCGAGCCAGACGAACGGCCTACTTCGCTGTCGCTGTCTCCTCATCCAGAGAACCCTCCACATTCCTGTGAGACGCCCGGTTCCAAGGCTTCTGGCACAAAGGCCGCTGTTAATCAGAAGAAACACTTAGATGATTCCTTAAATACTATTACCGACTTCGGAGAGGACGATGACGCGACCCTCCCTCCCGGATTGAAGAAGGAGTACGAGAAGTTCACTAAAGATGGCAACCTCAAACCCATTCCACCGATAGCCAGTGATCCACACGGTGCATACACTATGTACAATCAGTACATTTTGGCGCTCGGCGCACAGCTCGAAAAGGATACAGAAGGATGGCGGAAACCTAGTGACGACCAAACACAATCGACGTTTTGAGTCTAGGACTGTTAACGATCAGGGATGCTGTTAAACAGTCTTAGAAAGCCGCAATCATGAATTCTATCTGCCTCAATGGTAGACAGACGGACCAGAAACTGATACTGTTGCCTCATTTTCTTGCTTCTAGGCCAAGTGGTCTACTATTGCTCTGTAATGTACCATTTCTCTTCAAGGAGGGTCTGCTCGGCACATTTATTCGCTCTCCCCCATTTCTTCACAATGTGTTGGTTATAGAGCACGCATGGGCTTGAATGTATTTTGAGTTAACCAGAGGGCAAAAAGATGATGCGATGACAGCATCAAGGCTGGAGACAAATGATTTCCACCAACTTGATTCGGATGATACCTTATGTCTAATCGCGATTATAGAATTTCCCTCTACCAGTCCAGGTCAGTCTCTGGTCCAAGAGACCCTGGACCGAGGGATCCTCGCAGCACGGTAGATTACCAGACGCCATCATACACTGCTTCTTTTCCTACGTGCACACGTCAAGTCTGCCTCGTCGGGCATCGAACTAGCGGACCCAATGGTCTAGGTCCTATGATCGACCCCCGAGAACCAAGATTGGTGGCCCATATGCCTGAGCCCTTCAAGCCCCAAGGAACGATCGACCCACTGGGTCGGGCCTGTTTTGCTCCTTCCTCAGCATCCACTGGACGGAGACCGAATCCCGGTGCAAATTACAGCATATCGCTACATACTTCTGCGAGGCAAGCTGCAATGAGGGATTTGAGGCGAGATCAGATCGCAGCCACAGCCTTGTCGGTCTCCATGGCTGGCGAGCCGGTGACAACGCCCATCAGGACTTTATTCCCGGCCTTGACGATGAACGAGTTGTATAGACCTACTCTTACACCTGAACATCCTGGCAGTTTGGCAAATTGGCGATAGTATACAAGTTCGACTTCCGATCATCGCACCAAATTAGGTAATATGGCGGTCATTCATCGGATCTCAAGCACGGACCAAAGCTGGACGATCGACTTTAAGCCTAGGGCTTACCAAAGATCTAACTTTCGCAAAAGTCCTTGAATCAGAAAACACAAATCATGCTCGCCATCAATAAGTCCAACCTCCGTTCTTTGAAAGCTGCGTCTTGCAACAACCAAACAAGCACTGGGCAGCCATGAAACAACTGGAGGAATCATACCACACGCCTGCACGAATCTAGGCCTATGTTACGCAATGCAGCCGCGGCAAACAAACACCGGGGGTAACCCGGATCTTGGGACCCAGACATCCAATGCAGGTTGCTCCGCCTTCTCTGGACGGTCGCACAAAGGTGCACACGACAAATACCGACGTAGCTTTTCCGCGAACCAGGGGAACACGGAACGCCAACGCCAAACCAGCATGCGGGGAAACCCCGTCTACCGGAGAACAGGGGAGGGTTAGGTTTGAGTGATTCCAAATCGAGTGCACAGAAGGGTTGGGTATGAAACCCCCACGAATCGGAAGGCAACCCATTCGTGAATAGGATCCAGGCACGAAGGAGAAACTTGGAAGTTGAATGGGATTATCGAAACCTAAGTTTAAGGTTCATAACCTATCTTAAGTGGTGCTAGGGTCAATAGTGACGGGGAAGGATCTGGACATGAGTCGTGATTGCGGATCGTCTCGATAGTGCCTTGAAGCGGTATGCCCGATTTCAATCTTGAAATCTTGAGAAGATCTGTCGGATCATCAGATGCCAGATGTCAACGGAGTAGAGTACGGGGCGCACTACAGTTGTATATCCATCTTGGTAACTCCGTAGTCCGACCCGCTGTCGCACTTCCCCATACTCCTGTTCAGTACAACCAACAGCCGAGATAGATACACCAATGTCCTTTTCGATGCCAATCAAGTAGTTCCGTTAGTATCCCAGAGAGCCGAAACTGTCCAACTGACTCGCGTCCATGTACGACTGTAACCTCCGTTGGCTCCTTACTTGACTTCTTCCTCCTCGCCGTGCTACTGGCTTGGGTTTTGTGCTGACTACCCGTATTGCGATCCCAACCGGCCTTGATGATCAGTGCGACAGTGCACCGCTCCTCCATTATCGGCTGAAAGGGTCGAGGTCTACGGAGTATCTGGTCTTAGTCTAGCTTCGATTCCAACTGCCGATGCAGGTGCGAGGGTCGGGGTGCTGGGAACTGGGATGGATGCAGGATGATGTAACGAGTGGCACTTGCCACCGTTGGAGATACAAGAGCGTCTGCACCTGACAGCTTCAGGAAATAGATTACTCTGTGGACGTGGACGGAGGTCTCGGGTTTCAGAATTAAGATTCATGTGGTCGTGGTTGTGGTTGCGGTTTTGGCAAGAACGTGACTTTTGCCTTGGACTCTCCAGCTTCTCCGACTCTTGAGTCTTGACAAGAATGTCTTTGTCTGTCCCGTCAAAACGGTAGACCTATCCACTAACCCACGTGTCCCGTGAAGAACCCAACAATCAGTCCATACTCCATCGCTTTGGCATCTCGGAAATATATTTGCGGACGGTTTCTGATGCCAATGGTCTGACTTCTTCTGTCAGCGACTGGCAGGACAACCCATGCCCATCAACAGGGCTGTGTTTCAGTGTGATTGATCCCTCAGTAGGCCATGCCTTACTCAGGGTCCTATTAATAGGGGTTGGTGCAGTGGCTTACAGGCTTGGTGTTCTACTGACAATCTTTATCGCTTTAGATAGACTAACGACAGCTATTTTCTCCATTTTTTCGCTGTTGATATTATTCACGTTACGGGCGGGCGCGGCTCAGCCTGTCATGGCTTCGGACTCCGCACTGAGTCCAGTCAGTGCCCACAGTTGGATGAGTCCACACGGGATCCGGGACCGACCCGTCTGTCACGGTTCACACCAAAGTTCCAACAAACATTCAACAGCGGAGTCGATGGTTGGCTAGACGGATGAGGCTATCAGTCAAGGTCTGCATAATGCCCACGGCCAGCCAACGAGCAAGACGGCTTGTGATGAGCCTGAAAGCCTCTGTTTCGGGTTAGGAAGTAAGAGAGCCTCCCGCTGTCAGTGGTCGGTGACAGCCTCCTGCAATATGGCTTAGTCCTTGCTAGCGCAGTTAGTGACGCGACGGCCGACATCGCGACAGGCTCAGCTCATTTTGGCCCTCATCTCCAAGCTCAGCCTGCCAGGGCCAGGTCTGACAGGAGTCCAGCCACAACCCAAAGCTCGCAGCGGGTTTCCCGTCCCCTCAACTTTCTTTTAAGAGTCTGATCTGCGGCCGCCCGCGCTGTCGCTGACGCTTCGTCTTTTTCTGACCTGACGTTGTTCTGTGGGCTACGTTTACTTTTTCGCTTCGTGCATTCGTGCTCTCGACCGCGACCACGTCTATCGCACTTCCGGCGATATGCTGCGAAATCTTGCCAGACTTGTCCCTCTGGCAGTTCTCCTGCCACTGGCTAGAGCGGAAGGGACGGTGCAGGATCTCTGGAACTCCCCACAGTATCCCGATTACACCACCAACTACACAGCCGGTACGACAATCGAGATCAGCTGGCAACATGCCCTTGCTACACAGTTTCAGTTCTTTTGCGAATCCTGCGATATCACGAATGTGGACTTGTGGGTGACGGGGAGCAGTTATACTCGTAAGCTTGAGGGTATGTCTTCTCTCTTTTGTTCATGTTAAGAAGCTCTGCTAACACAGCGAATCCAGCTGGGGTGAATGTCAACGAGTCAACAAGTTACGAATGGACGATTAATCTGGACGACGCGGATGTCGAGGCCTCAACGGAGTGGACATTCCGCTTCCTTCCTGCCGACGTCTCATGGGGCGATAATCAGGAGGAAATCTCCTCTGCCAAATTCAATCTCCTGCCCAAATCCGACAGCAGCTCATCCTCAACTACCACCTCTACCTCAACGTCGACTACTTCCACTTCTACCGCAGCATCGACCTCCACCTCTACCTCAACGACAACAACCACGTCCCCCACGGCCGACCCAACGTCCACAACCCCCGAAAATGCCACCGATAGCGACGGCACCACGTCAGAGTCAAACTCAAATAATGATGGTCTTTCCACAGGTGCCAAAGCCGGCATCGGTGTCGGCGTCAGCGCGGGCTTTATCATCCTCGCCGCTCTGGCCTTCCTCCTCTGGCGGCGCATCAGAGCCTTACCGAATACCAAAGCAACTGGGCCTGAGGGCGCCAATGGGGGATACAGCCAGGCTCATCAAGGGTACTTTGCTGACCCAGCGATGGCCAAGAGTATGCATGCAGCCCCGCCTGCTACGGTTGTCCCAATGTCTGAGTTGGCGGGAGACCATGCGGGAGAGATGGATGCTGGTGTTGACTCTCAACGGCCGCCTGTTGAGTTGGATGCGAGTGGACTTTATTCGCATCATGGACGGTAGTTGCTACCTAATATCTATGCGAGCTGACCAACCCAAGAAATAATAATCTGCAATGACGACGGTGCGATTGACGATATCAATCTCGATACGGACAATTCAACCGTCTTATGCGACATGTGCACGATATATCATTCCGCCTATTCCTCTTTCTGTTTATTCGCATTTATTGCATGGGTACGGGGACACATGTGTATGTCTATTCTTGTTCAGTCTGGTGTTATGTTGATATCCAAGCCTGCATCCATGTATATTTGATTACACTGCTTTTTCCTCTCTACCTACGGGGTATAGACAATATATAATACACGAACTTATAGAACTTATGCATTGGTTTCCCTCCCACAATCCCACACGGATTTGTTTTCCAGTTGAGCAGAGGGGTATGATCGACCAGTCTTGCTCACGATTTCATGTCTTCCATGTCACCACCATGGGCCGGATTTACTATCGTGACATGGGCATCTGCTCCACCAGCGGCCGATAGCGGCCGGCGCCTATGTGCTGGGCCATAGCTGAGCCAGGCCACTGAGGCTGAGAATGAAAGCACTATGTTTTCGGTTTTTATGTCCTTAATATCATACCTTGCAAGAGCTTGTCCAGAGTGGGAGTCCAGACTCAGAGAGACCCAGAAGCAAGGAGAGCTCGGACTCACGAGCGAGGGCGAAAGACGGCAAGACTCCATAATAATCCGGCCCCCAACAACGACGCAATTCAAGGCTATCTCGGCCGTGGACCTGGTTTACTCTAGACTAGACTCACGGGGCCGTGACGGCCCCATAAAATTAACTTGCGAGTTGCCAAGTTGAACTTGACGGTGGCCCAGCTCCTTACGCGCGGGCCAATTGAAGGGCCGCGATTTGGTGATCGATTCGAGCTGTTGATCAGCAGACTCCCGAGCTGCCAGCTAAGCCTACGGCGCTGTTCTTTAGGCCTAGTGTGTTCACTGCCACTTCTATGAAGTATGCCCTGAGCCTGCGTATGACGATGCACTTCCCGGTCATCTCAGACTCAGACTTAGAAGCCTAAAGTACGAATGTGCTGGCCAAGCCTCGTAAACCAGAGTATCCGTGTTTGCCTCAGACTCAGTAATGGGTTATCCCTGTGACGCGTGAGTTCAAACTGAGCGTGTACGGAGCACCTTTTCCTTGATACATCATACGAGCTGTGGCTGCAAGATATACATCACCCGGCGCATCTATGGCTTGTTATCACCTACGCCACAAACGACCTCTCAAGAAATATTATACGAGGCGGAAGTTCCTCCGCAAGTGCTAATTGGTGGGCGGATGGGCATTGTAAGAAAGTAGGCGTGAAGTATACATGCATATAAAGTACCAGCCTTGAGGCTTAGGTGGAGCTCTGTCCAAAAAGAAAAGGAATTTTATACAAGGCGGATTTTACTCCGCAGGATTTAATTGGTGAGCAGATAGGCATTGTGGATAGGCATTGTATGTAAGACAGTAGGCATGAAGTACGGAGTACACATGCATATAAAGTAACAGCCTTAGAGCTTAGAGGCTTAGAGAACTATATCCAAAAGAAGACCCAACAAGCGAAGAATAGAACACTACAACTTCGCCTTCCCCTCCTTCGGCTGATTCTGCCAGGCGAACCCAATCTCCTTGCCAATCCCAGGCTCAACAATAACATTCACAATCGTAACGGTATCGCTCGCGAAGCCCTCCCTCGTAGCCCTCTCGAGCTCCTCCTCATTCCGAACAAAGTACCCCTTCCCACCACACATCGTGGCGAGCATTTCGTACCGCGTCTCGTAGAGCAGACTAGTCGAGCGCAGGCCCTTGGTTGTACCCTGGGCATCCGACGCGGTGGGCTCGGACTTCTTGGTGTCGTTGGCCACAGTTTGGTCTTGTAGTGTCCTCCACGCATCTTCCGAGGTACTATCACCGTGGTAGATGCCCGAGTTATTGACGACAAAGATCAGTGCTGGGATACGGTACCGCGCCAGTGTCTCGATCTCCATCGCGCTGAAGCCAAACGCGCTGTCGCCTTCGAAGGCGACGATTTTCTTGGGCCGCGATGTGCTGGTTTCGGGTGTCGCGTTGAAGGCCTCGTGTGCGGCGACAATGTAGCCCATTCCGACGCCCATGGTGGCGTAGGTCCCTGCGTCCAGACGCTGGCGCGGGTGGTATAGCGGGAAGATGGAGCGAGAAATGTCCATTGTGTTGGCGCCTTCGGAGACATAGACAATGTCCCCATCATCGACTGGCGTCAAGAAGTTGAGAGTCGTTTTTATGATGTGATAGGCGCGTTGATATGTTAGTGGCGAGCCGGGGGCCGTCTGTCTGAGCGCTGCCTTTTCCGCCTTGTCTTCATTCTTGTTGGCCGATTCGGCGAGGAGTGACGGGAACTTTGCAGAGGCCGAGTATTTCCAGTTGGATAGGGATGCCGTGATCTGATCAACGACTAGACTGATATCTCCGAGGATGCCGAGCTCGGAGGCCCCAGCGTTGCGCCCGATCTCCTCCGCGCAGATGTCTACCTGGATTATCTTCGCGCCAGGGGACCACTTCGGCGGCTCACCAAAGTGTAGGATCCAGTTCAAGCGTGCGCCGAGAACAAGCACGACATCTGCATTTTTCAGTGCGGCGCTTCGTGCGCTTGATGCATTCAGAGGATGTGAGTCCGGTACCACTCCCTTGCCCATCGGCGTAGGCAAGAACGGGATTTGTGTCTGCTCGACCAGTTGGCGAATACCCAACTCTGCACGCGCATACGCTGCGCCCTTGCCAATGATTATGAGAGGTGCGCTAGCAGCCTTCAGCAGCTGGGTGGCCTTCAAGATCAACGCTGGATCACCGCTCGCTTTAGGTGGTGCCGAGACGAGCAGGTTCTCTGGCTGCGGTACCTCGAATCCCCGTGCCAGCTTCCCTTGGATAATATCGGCAGGCAGATCGACGAAGGTCGGCCCCGGCCGACCATACCAGCATGTCCGATAAGCATTCTTGACAGCATTTGGGATGAAGTCGAGTGATGAAGCGCGCGCAGCGAACTTTGTGTGAGGGGCCAAGAGGGTGATGGCGTCTAACTCCTGGAAAGCGCCCTTTGTGACGGCGGTGGTCTCAGCTGACCCAGCAAGCACAAGGAGAGGGAAGTTGTTTGCCGTGGCATTTCCAATCTATGCGGGCGTCAATTATGATGGTATTCAAGTGATCGAAGTAGGCAGCCTTACTCCGGCCAAGGCATGGAGGACTCCAGGCCCCCCGACGACAAGACAGACACCAGGGCGTCCTGTCATGTATCCATAGACACTGGCTGCATAGCTGCAAGCTTGCTCGTTCCGGAATGCCACGAATCGGATGCCTAGGTTGATTGCCTCTTCTGCAATCTCGACAACGGGGATGCCGACGATGCCGAAGATGACTGTCACCCCGAGGTCGCGCAGGGTGCGCGCGATGAGCTGAGCGCCTGTTTTCACAGCCATTTCTGCATTATTTCAGATGGTTTCATGGACTGGAATTGACCATGTGCACGATGGTAGCCTAGACAAGAGTGGAGAAGGCAACGGCTGGAGCGGAGAGAATGCGGGACTCCAGTGCCGAGGCAAAGAGATGAGGTCATCCATGATCCAAGTGGCTTCATGCAACAGCGTACATTCTAGATGGGAGTCTGTCGCTAGTATTTACAGATATCCAATAGTATCTAGGCCCAGCCCGATTCATGCCCTCACGCTTTAGAACTCAAACTCCTTGCGGAATATATTGACATCCATGCCCGCTTCGACCGAATCGGCCAGATCCCGTCGGCCCATTTGGCTGAAGACTCGTCGCAGGGTGTCGTAGAGGTTAGTGCTTTGGTTCGCAACAATCATGCGGTTGAGTTCCGCTTCGTTAATGGATCCGTCCTTGCCGCCCACGATCTCCCGGGCGCGCTCTTTTCCTTCTTCCTCGACCACGCGATGCATCGATAAAGCTCCCAGCAGGTGTTGCGCTGCTTCTGGGTAGCAACCGATGTTGATGCACGATACACCTAGATTGTATCGTGCTCGGACAAAATTAGGGTTAATAGTCAAAGCTTGTTCGTAGGCCTCAATAGCCTCCTCCGATCGGCCAGAGTTGGCGAGCGTAGCTCCTAGGCGGTTCCAAAGCAGGTGAAGCTGCTCTCTCTGGTTCGTGGTTCCGGATTCGGTGCTGGCCAGGGCTGTTGTAAAGCAGTCCACAGCCTTCTCGTATTCTTCTGCGCAGTAGAAGAGCACTCCCAGGCCAACCTGAACATCGGGATCCATTTGCGCCCCCGACGGCGATAATTGAGCCGCCTGGATAAAGAGGTCCGTGACACGTTCATGAAGAATTTGGCGGTCAGTGAAGCCCAGGTCGGCGTCTGAGGATAGGTTATCGGGGTTGATGATTTGAGGGTATTTGACCGAGAGCCAGCGCTCGAGTGTGCGGTAAGCTGTCGAGTCATACCCTTCGTTTGTGTATGACACAGCAAGTCCCATGAGGGCATCGAGATTGTTTGGGTCGGCCTTGAGAGCCTGCTCGAGTGCCCGGATGGCAGGGAGTTCCTTCTCATTCTGGGCCTGAGCGGTCCCCAGCATAGTCCAAGCCTTCACATGTTTAGGGTCTTTCTGCACCGCGGCCTCAAATGCCAGGGCTGCCAGGGACAGATTACCGCCCTCGTGCATGATCTTCATACCCTCTTCAAATGGATTGGTGACGTCGCGGAAGACATTCTCCTGCTCGAACGAGTAATCGCCCAACCGAGGCTCCCTGAACCGAGTATTTAGATTGTCGAAACCGTCCCACTCGGCCATATCACCCATGTGTAGATTATCATCAATATTGTAATCGACGTCCTCCGCCAATTTCCTATTCGTTGCCGTCTCAGCTTGAACTCTCTCCCATACGCTCTCAAAATGACTGTGGTCATCGGAACTGGTGATGGGGACTGACCTGTCAAGATCATTCAACTCCGCCTCTATGGCTGCATTGGCCTCATCGTCTAGCTTGCCCTGATCCGCCGTCTCAATCTCCTTAAACTGAGCCTCCCAATTCTCGTCGTCGAGCTCAATCATCCGCCCCTTCCCTTTATCTTGCGTTGCAGCCTCAGCTGGCTGCTGTTGTTGCATACCCATAGGGCCAAAGCCAGGCTGCATCATTCCCATCCCGCCGTAACCCATGTACCCCATACCCATTGGCCGCTGGTAACCACCCATCATCGGAGTCTGCCCGGCGGTAACTGGACTAGCGGATTGCGGGACGCTCATTGTACTTTGCTGTTGGAAACGGGCAAACTCGGCCGGCGTAAATCCCGATCCGTTGTTCAACATGGGACCCTTAGGCCCGGCAAAGGCAGCCTCCATACGAGCTTGCTCTCCTGGGTCGAACTCCGCAGCCCACCCCGGGGAGCCCGTTCGTGGCGTTGTGTGCATCTGCTCTAGTTGTTGCCTCACTTGTTCCATCTCCATCCTCATATGTTGCTGTGGGCCGCCCGGGAGCTGGGCAGACTGTTGGGCGAACTCGTCCATCATCTAAACAGCACATTATTAAGCAGCTGTTCAAGAAGAAAGTCCGGGGGGAGCGCATGTACCTGGTCGTGACCCCCCATCATCCCCTGCGAGCGCATACCCTCTTGCATTCCGGGACCGCGCCCAACAAGCCGGTCTCGCTGAAGCGACTTGTCATCTTGGACATGCTTCGTGAACTGTGTCAGTGGGTTTCCCGCGGTGGAACATTCAGCGCCACCAAGGAATGACATTGTGGGAAAAGCCGCAACAACTGTTACGGCAGAAAGATAGAATAGAAAGACTGATTCGGAAAAGGCTGTGAGAAATACACGGGCGTCGTGAATAAGGATAGGATGGACGAGTGAGGAGAAGTTGGAGGTTCAAGTTGACAGCCCAGATGCTCTGAAACGTGGGGTTCGGCGCGGAAACGCAAAAACCTGCCGAGGTCCCCCGAGTAGTCACGTGGGATACATGTCTCCGTACGGGCAAGAATACTGGTATGGTAGGTTTGTAGTGGTATCTTCGATGATATGCATGAATATATAGTACAGTTTATACGCTAAGAATACATTCAATCAATCCAGATGCATAGGTATAATTGTCCCAACTCCAAAGTGCCAAGATCAAACAGCAACAGGAAAGCCTCCTTGGGCCGTCTTCGTATTGTTGCTAAAAGTCACCAACAGCCGCCGCCCGTAAGGCTTCCGGTGCGCAAGCTTTTCGTGTGCGACCATCGCACTCTGGATATCAAGGAATTCTGCGTGAATATATCCACGGAGCGCACCTGTTTCGCGGTCTACCGTTACCCGCACGTCAATTAGACCAACTAGATCCTTGACGAGATCGTGAAGGTCTCGGTCCGTCATCTCAAACGGCATATTGCCGATATAGAGCGTGTTCGTGGGTTTGGGATTCTTCCAGCTGTTCTTGAGGTTGGCCTGTGCATAGTACAGGGTCACACGGCGTCCCTCAAATACTCGCATATGCATCGCATCGATGGCGCGTTTTGCCGCAGCGTTGCTACTAAATTGTACGTAGCCATACCTGGAGCACCACATAGGTTATGCATTAGCCACGAAGACCCAAAGAGCCAGCCAAAATCATGAAAAATGTGTCAATGACTTACCCTTTGCTAATGCCCCGGTTGTCGTAGATAATGTTCACGCCTTCCACAACGCCGTACTTGGCCATCTGTCTCCTGAGGTCCTCCGCCGTGACGTCGTAAAAGAGGTTCCCGATGAATACTGTTTCCCTGGGTTCATATTGCAATCGCCTCAACAACTCCAGTTTCTCGCTATGGGTCATATGTTTATTTGAAGCAACGGCCATCGCTTCTTTAGCGGCTGCTTCCCTAATTTGCGAGATGTCGAAATTTTGGTCGGCGTCATATTCGTCATCATCTCTTGTGGCCATCTTTGTTATTTGGGCAAGCATAGCTCCAATAGCCGAGCTCCGCTCAAGCTCTTCTGGCTTCTTTTCCGCCGCAACCTTGTACCCGGGTGCCGCTGGGACACTGTCAGCGAGAGTCGTTTGGTTCGAGTCCGTGGAATATGTGTTTCCACTAGCTGCTCCATCTTCTTGCTCCTTCTCCTCAGTCTCTTCTGATGTCTCTTCTGTTAGAACGCTACTCGTAGTCGCAGTATCCGAAGTGTTCGACTCCAGTCCATCTTCCAGATCCCCTTTCACAACTTCCTTCTCAGCAGCAGTCGCCTCTGGAGTCTCGACTGGAGATGGCGAATCCAGCGTGTCATCTGTGGCTCTCTTTATCGTAGTCGCACCGCCCGTATTCGTCACTGTAGGCGTATTCGTCGTTGTACTTGGCGCGGCGACATCTTTCGGTTCCAACGGGCCTTTCGCCTCCTCTGCCGTCGATCTACTGTATAGAAATGTTCGACGGGCAATCACGGGCCGATGGGCGCGCGGTACTGCGGTCAATCTCGATCGGACTATCGGAGCTGGTGACGCCAGAAGGCGACAAGCGGCGCGGCGGAGGGAATACCTACATGGCATCGAAGTAAGCACGAGTTCTAGAATGTCAGTCTGGGAGGGAAGCACACATGTCTACTTCTTTCTAGACATCAAACATTTCCGACTTTCCACGATTGGCAGTGCCAATCAAAAGATCTGTATGAAAAGTTGATGGCAGCGGACAATGCTAGTCACGTGCTGATAACGATAGTGCGCGCCGCAACGCATGGTCTAGGCCGAGTACCTACACTGATTGATAAAGCATGGAAGTAAAAATATATTGTTTCATAAGTATACAAGTGAAGATTCCCATCGTCAGCCGACGCCAGACTTATTTTCACACCGGCCATAGAAATGCTATATTTCGTCATAATCATCATATACACGCCAGGAGCGGAGATGGAGAGCATATTGGTACAATGTCCACAAGGTCCAGGGATAAGAAAATTCAAACAGTGGGGGAAAAGAATCATGGATATCAGGTATCAAATATAACGCTGTCAAATCCACCGGGTGGGTAATATAAAGAAAATGCACTGGAAAAGACAGTGCTGAATAGGAAAGTCATATACTATAGATACCTAAACGTTGACGTCTCATGCCTGCGATAGATGCAACCCCACGGTATTTCGGGCAAAAACTGGATTAAGCCCTTGATAATGGCTTGTGTCGATGTTCATGATGGGCCGTCGTTTTCGTACCCATTGTTGGGGAACAAGTTTGTGGTGCGGGGTAGGGGTCGGATTCTATCCGCAGTGCTTCCCTGCGCCGCTGCTAGTTGTGGGGGTGATAAGGGACCAGGGGTTTGTTGTATATCCATGGGAGACCACCAGGTGCCCGAAGGGTCGAGCGTCCCGCCTTGAATGTAGTTGTCCCAAGCATCCTAGGCCATGTTAGTCCTGTAGGTTAAAGGCGAATGTAAGTAGATTAACGTACCCAGTCAAGATTGACCTGCATATCCGGCATCTGGCCAAACATGTTGTTGAATATAGAGGAGGCACCAGAGGTTGCCTCTGGCACTCCGAATCCCCCGAGACTAGGCAGTGCAGGTTCTGTAGATTTCAAGGACGCATCATTAAACGCTGCACCCTGGCCGATCGGGGTCATTCCACTGCTGAGCAGCCCCAAGGTCATCGCGGCGCTTTGCTTCTCATCTTGAGGCTCGAACGCCGGAGTCACGGGTGTGCCTTCAAGCTTTCCCCGCTGCTGGAGGCCAGTCAGCATCACGCCAAGAACGCCGCTGGCTTTCCATGCATCCATTGTTTCGTCCCGAAGCTCGTCCCAAATATCTTTGCTTCGTTGCACAGCAGCCATCATCTCTTCCCGCCTTTCTCTACCCCAGGCATAGGTATCAGAAGATGTCCTGGAAGCACTTGGCAAATTGTATCCATGGTAGAGATCGAGACACAGAATCGTGGCGGCTTGCAGAAAATCACTAGAGCTGAGCGTTGTTACTCGATTCTGTCGACTGCGTAATCGACCCGTCGGCCGTGTTTCCACATGGAGCATCGACTGAAACCGTAATAACTCCAAGGCTGAGTCAATGCATGTTCGGCGCGAGTGTGTGAACCGCGGGTTTTCCCGAGCCCGAAGAAGATATTTTCGATGGAGCACACATTGCGCTCGGTGGTAAACACTCATCACCTATATGCCGTCAGAATGGGAAAGGCTAGTCGGGTCCAAAAGTCAAGGGACTTACAGAAAAGCGAGACATGATAAGCACAAGAGGATCGAGCGGGGACTCTTCGAAGGGCCGCATAAGAAGGTGTTCCGGTATCATATCGCGCGCTCGGCGAAGCTCCGAGTCCATCTCCATAACTTTGTCATATGACGGATTCTGGAGAGAGGCAGTCTGCTCAATCGCCTGGCCCAGAACGTTCGCTAATCGTGACTTGGTGATAAGGTAGGAAAGTGGGGTGGGCTCGCCCGGCGGCCGCGAAGGGGGAAGCTCTTTGCAGTTTTCGTCAAAATCATCATCGTAGAGGTTGCGTGGAAGCTCAGTGTCACTGTCCGCCATACGGATCATACTAGGCAACCCAACTTGGCAGGAAAAGAGAAGATCGGCCTGTCGAACGAAAGACCACACCCTACGGCGCATTTCGCCCTGGAAAGGCGTGATGTTTGGGAATGCTTTTGAGTCACGGTGATACCCCATCCTCATCGCCAATCGAACGATAACGCCATTGAGAACCCAAACCGAGATGTCCGCCTCCTTTGTTTGGCAGAAATCTCCATGGAGGTGGAATGCCAAGCACTCAATTAGGTACGGATAGGGTTTCGTATAATCAGCCAGCGTGAGACACATCGCCACAAGGTTTCGAAATGTGCCAGCCATATCTAGTGATTTGCCCCTGAACTCAGGAGGTTCATCACCCTCTCGATAATACGACAGCATGGAGAGCCGCATCATGGCAAAGAGCATTCCGATCCAGACAATGCAGGTCTGGGAAGGGTCTTCCCAATGTTTATTGTACTAGATCCAGATTAATCGACGATACCGTAAAGGATGTGCCTAGGACTTGCCTACCTGGGCCTGAAAAGTAGGGCCGTGAAGAAAGTCTGACCCTTTTTGTTAGCGTCCGATGTTGAACGTAGAGCGTCAGCGGGTTTGGTTGAGCACATACGGGTAGCAGGATCGTAGCAGTTGAAATAACGCGCTATGAGCATATCTGTAGTGTATTTCGAAGGGAACGAAGACATGATTTCAGCTCTGCTGGTAACTTTCATGGCCCCGAAAAGCAGGGTAGAGCCAGGAACGTCAGTGGGAAGTTTGGTTGCCTTCAATTTCTCCGCTTGCTCTTCATATTGCTTCTTATGCGTGTGGAAGTAATTCTTCACCTCGGATATCTAGGCGATGGGGTGAGTACACAGACATTGAGGTCCTCAAGATGATGAATTACCTCACTAAGGACAGACGCCCAGTGCGCATCGCTGATGTAATACGACTTGTTGTTATCCACTTTCATGATACCAAATGACTTGGTAACTTGCTCGGTTTCGCTTTCCTCCTGAATAGGAGCATCATCGTCAATGTCCAAATCATGGACATGCTGTCCAGATCCCGTGCTACTGCTCGTTCCGGATATTGCTGCCATGGCGGCTGCAGGGCCTTCGGATTGCGACCCATTGGTCATCAGTGATAATACCAGACCCTCTAGTCGGTCGATTCTGTTCTGCATGTCATCAGGGGAGGTCGAAGCAGCTTGGTTCGCGGAGTTCTTCCTTCGAGAATTGGTCTGAGCGTATGTGCAGGAATGGGCATCCCCGCGTTTGACGCAGTTCTCACAGGGGTGCGCACGGTTGCATTTCAACCTGTCGGACGTTAAGAATCCACTGGCATGAAGGGAAGGGGGGCTTTAAACATACTTCCTATGCCGACAAGGACCGCAGGACAAAGGCACTCGATTTCGTTTTCGAACGACTCTGTACTGACCTTCGGGGGAAGGACCGTTGCTTGAAGAGGTTGTGGAGGGAGGCGTCGGGCTCATGTTGATGTAAAAGTGTTTACCGAGAATTCGAGTATATCGAGCGACAGCCCAGGGCCTGAGAAAGTGCTGAGAATAATCAACCGAGGATGCCGATGATGCTTGACCAGTCACCACTCCAGACGAAGCCTCAGTGCCAGCGCCTACTTAATTAATGAGGTGCCGGCCCACTGACAAGAGGCACAATGTTCGACGAGTGTCCAGCTGCAACGATTCCCAGTCACACCTGCCAGTCAAAATAGCTGAGATCGGTCGCCGATAGCGATACCTTAGATGAATGAGGTGTATAATGGGACTTTGGTTTATTCGAGTATGTGGCGGTCGGTTTGTGCGAGAAGCTGAAATGCACCTGATACGTGTTGGCGGGCAGGTAAGGGCTAAGGGCGGGGTGAGGACGAATACCTGGCACGATGTCGAAATGCAAGCTGGAGGGAAGAGGCGACGAGACTGATAGTGTATGTGGTATTGGTACTCGGCTACCCGCCAGCAATGCTATATATATAGCAGGAGCGAGGATCAAGGTGCAACAACAAACGTGGGAATCGTCTCTGACTCGATAGTGCCAAGATCGATCGCGAACGGTGGTGAGGTACAGAGTTGCGTGGGCAGAGCCAGTCTTGACTCGTAACGTCTATCAACAAGTTAAAAGCACGCGCTATCCCGGTGTCTCTGGTGTTGAATCCGGACGGGCAACACAGTCCCAGCAGAGAAGAAGAGAAGGACCGCAAACGGGAGTCTTGACTCTTGAGACTTCCTAGCTTGGCTCTGCTTAGTGAGGAGGAGACGTTATCTCCGTTATCACCATGAGGCAAAGGCGGTCAAACTCCTGCCCTTTTGGTCAGTTCCGCCTGCCAGACTGTGTTTCATGGACCAGGACTGACCTGCGACTGTGGGATGGCCTCTGGCCTTTCTTTGTTCGTGGATGATCCAGAAGATCGGCTATGACATGGACCGCTCCTCCTACGCTCATCATCGCCAATTATAATCAGCAATGTCCGACAAGCGCCCATCATAGGCTGCCACAGCCTTCGTCACCATGCCACAGGAATCAGGCGCTAGCCCGGGGGCTGAAAATGCTCTCTGAACCGCCTCGTCTTGTTAGTCGGATCCCGGTCGAGACCTCATCTTTCATTTGCTAGTTCGATTGCAGAGTCGCGTTAGGCTGTGGCTTTGCTGGATGGTTGAGTCACATCTCACGTCCACTCCAACAAGGAGGGCAGACAGTGAGGTGGTTTGGTCTGGCATTTCACACCCACTTCCATCTTGGAGCCATACGGAGTCCACCAGCATTGGAGTGCTTGCTCAATGCTGTGCAGGATTATGAGGTTGAGTGGAAGCTTTGGACCTTGGTCCTGAAGTGTCAGACGGCGTCACGGATCATGGATGGGTTGGAGCCCTCAGACTGGAGATCCCTGGTCCACTGCATCAAAGCGGAGGCGGGTCGCAATCATAGTACCATACCCAAGCTTCATGACCAAGCTTCGTGCCTTCAGACAACCGTCAGATTTAGAAGAGACATCATCCTCCTAACCAGCAAAAGACTGCATGCAACGGCTGGAATGTAATATGTAGATACGCCGTAGAAAGCGATCTGACCAAGAAAAGCTATCAAAGTAATAAACTTTTACTGTACTTTTCTCCGGATATGCCGACCGCGTGATCTATCTAGATAATTCCGAAACATATTGGGGCAATAATAGTTACGCGGAGCAGTCTATCTGTTTGAATAAAACATTGAGTAATCGATTGATCAACAAGGGTTGAGTGGTGATGTCGACTGATCAGAGGATGTGCCTGCGAGGCTGCAGTGACAATCCCTCACCTTCCCGCAACTCAATCTATCTCTGCCATAAGGAAGTCAGCCTTGAGCTTCTCGGCGGCTTGTGGCTTGTCAATATTTGTCTCCGGCGTCCGCAGCTTGCTTTCCATCCAATTGTTGCTCTTCTACCTGTATGATCCCGTCCACGGACAGGCAGCTTGTCGAAACATTCTCGCCTACGTCCAGGACTGACTGGCGAAACCAGGCTGCAGTCAAAGCAGGAAACAGCACTCAGCCTATCATACTTGTAAGTCCCACAAGACATCATGCACAAACATCCCTGTTGTGAAGCCTTTTTTTCCCTTTGAACAAAGCTCCATCTTTGTGTGGTGGGGGAAGGAGCAGGCTGGACGTATAAGATCCCCTCAGCAACCGCGTCTCCATTTAAGCTCCTCTTCTCCCAGCGTTCCCTAACTTCGCCTCCTCCAGCTCTTAAAGTCATTTATCTTAACTTGATTTCATCCTAAACATCATTGTTCAGCATCGGCACACACCGAGCCACTCGCTTCAATATTCTCATTTCTCTATCCATCCACCATGTCGAGCGCCGGAGGCCCACCCCAGCGGGGCGGCCGCGGAAGAGGCAGTGACCGCGGTAGAGGACCTGGGGAAGGTAGAGGACGCGGAGGATACCGTGGTGATCGTGGGGGAGGCCGCGGAGGAGGTCGTGGCTTGTTCCAGGATCTGCCCCATCGTCCTGCTCAGGGCGATTCTGGACGAGGAGACTTCAGAGGTCGCGGTGGTCGTGGTGGACGTGGTGGTGGTCAAGGAGGCTCTGATCAAGGCCCTCCTATCCACTCGTATGTCGCCTTTATTTTCCCCTAGAGATATCCAGGTTTGGCTGTCATATACTAAAATTTATCTTATTAGCCCTCCCGGTGGTGCGCCGCAACCCAGTGCCAGAGTCACGCAGGCGGAAAATGCCCAAGCATCATCTCTCGTCAAGAAAGAGCGGTCTGTTGGATATCCCGAACGGCCAGGTTATGGCACCCAGGGACGGTCCGTTCAGCTCTTTGCAAATTATTTCGAGCTCAAGTCTGTCGGAAAGAGTCTATTCCGGTACCACATTGATATCGATGGGGGCCCCCGCAAACCTCCCGGGAGGAAAGCGAAGCAGATTATTAGCCTGTTCCTCGATGATCATTTCCCACAGTTTCGTCGCAGCATTGTGACGGACTACAAGTCGAACATGATTTCGCATGTGAAGATCATGGAGCAGGACCAGGTGCCAGTCAAGTACACCGTGACCTACCGCGGGGAGAAGGAAGACGGTCCTCGAGAAAACCCGGAAACCTACCGTGTAACATGCCAGTTCACAGGTCGGGTTGACCCTGCTGAGCTTCTCAACTACCTGACTTCTTCCAACGCAGCCAACATGCTCCATGAAAAGGCAGAGATCCTGCAAGCTCTTAACATCGTTTTCGGTCATCACCCTAAATCATCTAACTCCATTGCCTCGGTTGGAGCGAACAAGCACTTTGCAATCCAGGATGCCGTTACAGAGAAGTTCAATCTGGGAGCCGGGCTTGAAGCGCTTCGAGGCTACTTTGTCAGCGTCAGAGCGGCGACGGCGCGTCTGCTTGTTAATGTTCAAGTCAAATACGTTGCGTGTTACCAGGAAGGCCCTCTGGGTCACGTTATTCGCGAGTACCAGTACGATAACGGAAGAGGTGTCCCTGCGTTGAAAAAACTCCTTGACAAGCTCAGAGTACGGGTTACCCATATCAAAAGGACGAACAAAAAAGGGGAGGATATTCCAAGAATTAAGACCATCCTCGGTGTCGCCACTCCCAACGATGGAAAGTCGCTCGAGAAGCCACCAAGGGTCAATTGCCTTGGGGCTGGCCCGAACGACGTTTCGTTCTTTCTGGATGCTCCTGAACAGGGCAAGAAAAGCAAAAACATTGCTGGTCCGAAGCCCTCAGGATCATACATCACTGTTGCCGAGTTTTTCAAGCGAAGTAAGTGTCTCTTACTACAGATCGCTCTTTTCACAACAGAACTAACATTCCGAAGACTACAATATCCAGGTAGACTTTAACATGCCTGTGGTAAACGTCGGAAGCATAGCCAAGCCATCATACCTGCCCGTGGAAGTCTGTCAAGTTGTGTCGGGCCAACCAGCAAAGACGAAGCTATCGTCTAAACAAACACGGCAAATGTTGAACTTCGCAGTGCGAAGCCCAGCGCAAAATGCCCGGTCAATTGTCACCAACGGAACGAAAACGTTGGGTCTCGGGGATCATGCCAATCCTACCCTGGTACGTGCACTATTCCCCAACATCAGTACGATCGCTAATCCAATGGCCTTGACAGATGGATTTCGGCATTCAAACGAGCTCCAGCCTTATCACAGTGCCCGGGCGAGTTCTTCCTTCACCCAATGTTTACTACAAAGATGAGAAGTCAAAGGACAAGCAGATTACACCCATGTATGGCAGCTGGAACATGAAGTCTATCCGATTCTCGACAAGCTCCAACCTCCAAAAATGGGCATGCATTCTTATCAATGCTGGAGGCAGGCAATACTTCTCAGCTCCTGCCGACCTCCAGGAGTGTCTACAGCGGTTCACACAGAAGCTTAGAGAGGTTGGCGTGAATGCGAACCCCCCAGTGTCCATGACTCGCCTTGATATTACTGGACAAAGTGCTGAGACTCTCATCGACGCCAAAATCGCTGAGGTAATGCGTCAACATCAACCAAAATTGATATTAACGATTCTGCCCTGGAGCGACACTGCGATATACAACTGTGTCAAGAAGTCCTGTGACATCCGCCATGGCGTGCGCAACATCAACGTTCTCGCCGAGCAGTTTGCCAAGCGCAATGAGCAGTACTTTGCTAATGTCGGCCTGAAGTTCAATCTGAAACTCGGAGGTGTGAACCAGGTTGTCCGACCGAACCAATTGGGCATCATCGGTGAGGGTAAAACAATGCTTGTTGGTATTGATGTTACCCACCCATCGCCTGGTTCCGCCAAAGGTGCACCCAGCGTCGCAGCCATGGTAGCATCTATCGACTCTCTTCTTGGCCAGTGGCCCGCTGAAATTCGCATCCAAAGGGAATCCAGGACGGAGATGGTAGACGCCCTAGACTCCATGCTCCAAGCACACCTACGCCGCTGGGCGGCTAACCACAAAGGCGCTTACCCGGAGAACATTATAGTCTACCGCGATGGAGTCTCAGAAGGCCAGTACGATCTGGTCACAGAACAGGAACTGCCTCTACTAAGGAATGCCTGCAAGGACATCTATCCTGCTCCGGACACAGCGAAGAATCTCCCGCGGATTTCCATTATCATTGTCGGCAAACGTCACCATACCCGCTTCTATCCGACCCGCCAGGACGATTCAGACCGCTCTAATAATACTGTCAACGGCACAGTTGTCGACCGCGGTGTGACAGAAGCTCGCAACTGGGACTTCTTCCTGCAGGCCCATACTGCGCTCAAGGGGACGGCTCGTCCAGCCCATTATTACACCGTATGGGACGAGATTTTCCTCAAGCAGAAGATTACGCCCCCCGCGAAGAATGCAGCTGATATGCTCGAGGCAATGACTCACCATATGTGCTACTTGTATGGTAGGGCAACCAAGGCCGTCAGCATCTGTCCACCAGCCTACTACGCTGATCTCGTCTGCACGCGTGCCCGTTGCTACCTAAGCAGCGCATTCGAACCGGCTACGCCCACCGGTAGCGTCATAGGTTCTAGCGATCCAACCGTCATGGTCGATAGTAATGATGTGCTGATTCATCCAAACGTCCGGGATACGATGTTCTATATTTAAGATACTCTGTTCATGTCGTTCTTTTTGGCTTGTTTTGGCTAACCTCGAGAATATGATATGCAACGGTTTTGGACCCTAGATGATTACTTGGAACCCTCCTGATGCTCAAACGTGTGCTTGGAACTGGTGTAACTATAGGAACTTTTGGCTTTGAGCAATCACTAGCTAGATGGTCATTCTTACACCAATTTCGGGAAGACGTACATAGTTAACAGAATGAAGAATTTGTTTGTCCTACTAGAATATATATTTGCTCACGGATTACCCGCTCGCTTCTTTTCAAGAACATAACATTTCAGTATTTGGGCAGTAAAAGTGAAGGATTTATGTACATTGCTGAAGTTGGTTTGATTTACATTTCTACAAAGATCTAGGGGACTGCCCAAGACCACTGACTACTGAAGCATAGTGGAAGGGTTGACAATTGACGTTAAATATTGGGTATGATATTTGACAGGAACATAACAAGACTGAAGATAAAGAAAGTACGGAGGATGGAAGAAGCAAAAGCAAAAAGAGTTTTGAATGAAACAGGAGAAAGGTGCCTGGTGAGTAGTACAGGGAGAAGAAATATAAGGTACAGGAAACGTACAGTTGGTCCGCCACCAATTGAGATGGAAAGAAGAAAAAGAAGCATAATAAACAATGACAGTCATAGATCCATGCAGGCGTTTACCAAACAGAGTAGCCGTTGATATCACTGGGGATCCCGGGATTTCGGTCTCAAAGTTTGTTTCCCCGGTTAATCATGGTTAAGGTTCTGATTCGCGTCGGTGTGATCCTACTCCTCGTCATCAAATCCCCAGCTCCGCTGGTTGACATTCTGCAATGTCCGACGCTGGGGAGGACGCGCTACCTTGCTCGGCTCAGGCGACTTGTCAAAATGCCATGATGACTCTAACGCCTTAGCAGCCTTGACTCTATCCCCCGTGGGCTTCTTGTTCTCGTGGCTTACGTTGGTCTCTGGTTCATCCCAGTGGCTCTCGAAGTCCTTCTTGCGGTTGGGACCGTTATGCACAACTGAGAGGGGACGTTCTTTGCCGGCTTGCTGCTTGGCTTTCTCCTCTGCCTCGGCGTCTTCCCCCTCTCCGGCGTATAGCGTGTCTTTGTAGAGACCTAGGCCCTTGTTTCCATGTGATCGGATGATGCGCTTGTTGCCTTGCTCTTCGCCATCGGCGATCTGGAAGTGTGTTTCGGCGTCACGTCGGGGCTGCACGACGCGAGGCTTAGCGGGAGGTGTGTCCTGCTCAGGTTCGTCGTCGCTCCAACCGAAGTGGCGGATCTCCTCGCCTCGGGGTCCGCGCTTCGGCTTCTGAGGAGTCGAGAAGTCTTCAAAGTCCCAGTTGTTAACGTGACGAGAACCAGGGCGGGAGGCAGTCGGCTTGACCTCGCGACTGCTGTTATCACCGCCTAGCTCGAAGTGGTCGAATCGCTTGGGGTGCGCGCGGTAGGCAATCTGCTCTGGCTTCTCGCGAGAGGCGGTCTCATCGTCGTCATCGAAGATGCGAGAGGGCGCGAATTTCCTGCCGGCGCCGAGCTTGGGCACCATGGGAGAAGCCTGGACCTCCTCGGGTTCGAAGATGCGGGACGGGGCGAAGTTCTTGCCAGCGCCAGCCTTCGGGGCGATGGCACGGTTTCGCGAGGGCGTCTCGGGCACGTCGTCAATTCCTTCATCTCCTACAAACAGCTCACTGTAGTCACGGGGTGGAGGCTGCGCGGAGGCAGGGGCGCGAGGTGCGTGTACGGCCTGGCCGCGATCTTTGCTGGGAGAAAGGAGCTCGTACAGCGATTCGGCGGCGTAGGGGTCCTTGATGTGTTTCTTTCCGGGAGAGCCTGCGCGGGTCTCTTTCGCTGTGGTTGATGGCTCAGGCTGAGCTGCTGGGGGAGGTCCATTGTCGGCTGGTGCTGAAGCGGAAGCGGATTTGATCAGGCGAGTCTGCTTATCCGCGTCGCGAACGGGCCAGTTGCGAGAGCGGTTTCCAATAACCTCGACCTGTTTGAGGAGCGAAGCCTGGTCCCAGTAAATCCTGACGGTTTGGATTTCATTCTGCGCATTGAATCGGACGATATGGATCTACAGAAGCGACCACCCGCATTAGCACGCAGTCCACCATCGGAGAATTTGTTCATGGGAGAGCGCCCACCGTGGGGAACTTCGCGACGTGATCGAACAGGAACGTCTCGTCTAGGTTAGGGAGGTAAGCTCCACCTCCGGTAAGGAACTGAAGGTTGATCTCAATATCCAGAGACAGAGCGTTGGAGCCTTGTACACTGTCAAGAACAGTCTGAGAATTGATCTTGAGCTCCTGCTGCTTGGTGAGATGTTTGATGACTTTGTCGGCGCCCTTGATCTCAGTGGTAGTCGTGATATAGATCAAGGAGACATCAGACGCCAGCGGAGCCGCGCTGGGGCTCACTAGGAACTTCTGGTACACGTTCAGCAACGACATGGTGAGTATGAGGATTTGACTATGGAGAGAAATGTCCTTGACAGGAAAGTAAATAAAAGAAAGAGGCAAATGAGGATTTGTTTGGTTGCGCAAGAGGCGAACCACGGATGACCGTCACCACGAGTAATGTACTAGCACAGAGAAAGGACGGGTGGAAGAAGAATGCAGGGAAAATCTGGGATTGTCTTGTCTCTGCTTCCTTTATTTACAAGATTCAAGAGTAAGACACTCTGACGGGAAGGTTCAAGGCCTCGACTCTCAAGGAGGCTTCCAACACAAGGACTACAGCACAGGGCGCCACGCGGTATTTCGGCCGCTCTGGCCTCTGAGCAATAACAATGCCACGGGTCTGGTCAATCACAATAATAAGACGTCCGAATTGCAGCGTGACGGCGGCTCATCGACATCAAGGGTTCCTGGATAATTACCCAAATAATGGCCAAGGAGGCCAGGACTGGGGATCCCACATGCGACGGACGCACCAGTGTTTCACCACCACGCCCCCTCCGAGGCCGCGTCTCTCAGGCAACTGTATAAAAACAAGCATAACTGTATCGCCATAATAATAATGAATTGCTGTCATTATGCTCTATAGACTAGAAGATGCTTCAGTTCTCCTTGCCTCCAAATATCTTATTGTGTATCGGTATATTGCCTCTAGATAGTCTCCGCAGCCACTGCTCTCAGGCCACCACTTCATCCTCCTCGAGCGATGTCCGTGAAATAGATCTGCATCAGCCAAAGCAGAATCGCCCTTCTGCAAACAACAGTCTTTGGCCATCGCCAGAACTGCAGAGAGAGTAGATTGTTCAGCTTCAGCGTATGCCTGACCCAGATAATTCGTGAAAAGCCAGCGCGCCTCGCATGCTACTGCTGAGCAATTTCTGGGACGACTCTCGCGACTCGATAAGCTTGGTACCTGCGAATAGAATAGTGATTCTCCAGCGCTCCCTTTCGGGGTATGTTTCAGTGGTCGTAATCGTCATAAGCTCGAGAGCCTTGTATTCTTATAGTGGTCTGCGATAAGGTAGCGCATATTAGTACTGATAAACACTAAGCGCAAAGCAAAGCTCACCCTAGATAATCTTCTTTGATAGTTCCGATCGCATTAATCGCCGCAACATCCGGCTTGACGCCGAGAATCTTGAGTCGCAGACATGTGCCTTTCTCAATTACCTGGTCCGCATGATCGGTGTATTGTGGCGGCACTGTGTTGGGCTCCCACTTGATGTCGGATGGGATGTTCTTCAAATCAATTAGTGTCAAAAACGACAAATGCGCCACCGCCGCCAGGAGGAACGTACTTTGCGCGCAATGAAAACGGACAGTGGGCCAGCCAGGGTGAAAATACCCGTAGGCTTGACTGATGTGACAAGAGCATCAACCTATAAGCAAGTTAGACGCTATCCATGGCCGCGTCGAAGGCGCGCATACAGTCTCTCCTCGGAAAGGCTTCCAGATAATCGCCCGGTACTTGATTGTATATTCAGCTTGTCCGTTCCCCGGCAGCACTCGCCCCTCGCCGATATCGACCATGTCCATGACACATATCACAAAGTGGTCTCCGGTACACCGTCCCTCTTCTTCCTCGTTTAGGCGGTTGATAAGATATTCTCGCACATTCGGTCCGAAGTATGAGGGATGTAACGCGATGACTTTTGTCTCTTCTTTGAGGAAAAACATCGTGAAGGCTCGTCAAATTCGGGGGTGTGATAGTAGACGTATGAGGCGAGTTTGAAGGATAACTCGAAGTCGCTATTCAGCCTCAAGGGCCGTAGGTCTGTATTTGCAGCAGGGCTCTAGAAGGGCGACTCGGACAGATGGATATAAAGCCGCAGCGAGGCGCAAAGGCCGATTGACTGGAAGTGCCGGCAAAAATGATTAACGACTGAAAACTCAACAACTCATGGCCGGTCGCGCAACAAAAGAGTTTGCCGATAAGATCTGAGAAGGAGCGAAAGGTCGTGCGTCCTGTCGCGACCAGAGTCCTCTAAAGAGGCAACTTGTTGTCGAAAGAGTAACAATGAAGCTCTCACGTAGCCGGAGTCTGGTCTGGTTCGAGCCCAGAGCTGACCGCCCGATCATGTGATCCGAGTACCCGCTTACAGTACCGTATGAGCTACTGAGTCTTAAGTACGCCGAGAATCGGCAATTCCGTACTGGTAATACCAGATTGTGCTTTCCTGCGCAGAACCTCGGCTTGCACATGACGTTTATGCAGTCAGAACAATATACACCAATAAACCCGTTGATTGTAGACTATAATTAGGCCGTTATGGCAGCCAGTCGGGGTTTTAAATGCATACAGCCAGTAATAAGTTATGGTTAGCAGCACGAGTGCACTACTCCAGAGTAGGCAGTAAAACGGTCGGCCCCATTCATACGATAGCCGTTTTGATGATCTGGGGTTGGCTCATACCATCACTACCCTTCATTAATCTTGCGGAGACTGGCGGCTTGTCTTTTACAACCCACGCTTTTTCCAGTCCAGCCGCTCACCATTTTTATACCCGACTGCTCCATGATGGCGTTGAACCTTGAAAAGCAGCTCCTCTTTGTAAGTATCAATGTGGCAGGGTTTTGAAGCCACAGGAGAGATTTGCTCACGTCTCTAGTACGGCGCATACCATAACAACCCAGTATGTATTCCCCTTCTTGTCAGTTGGCTTCTACTGACTGGCTTCTAGGTAAACGTTGCAATCCATATAACATGTGTGCCCATACTCTTATTCACTGGAATCGCGATGGTATGCTTCCCGGGTGCCTCCGGAAATCCAGTATCACTGACAGTTCTTACCGTCAATGTCTAGGCATCGAACTCGCCCCCTCTCTTCAAGCTACCTGAGGTTCTTCAGTTCGAAAACCTACCTCCCAACGTCGGAACGATCGCAGCACTGGTCTATGCGGCATTTTATATCCTCTTGGAGCCAGTCGCAGGCGCTCTCGTCGCACCGCTCCTACTCGGCGCCGCAGCTCTTGGTAACCACCTCCTAGCTACGTACGGAATGACAGCAAACTACTGGTTTGGTGGAATTCATGTCGTATCCTGGCTGCTGCAGTTTGTCGGCCACGGTGTCTTTGAAGGCCGTGCACCGGCGCTGCTAGACAACCTGGTTCAAGCCTTGCTCCTCGCGCCACTATTCGTCTGGATGGAGATCCTCTTCTTCTTCGGTTATCGTCCTGAGCTGAGGGCACGATATGAGACAAGCGTGCAGAAGGAAATCGCCGCGTTCAAGGAGAAGAAGAACAAAGCATCGAAGTGAGGTAGCGCAGAGAGCTAGGCGGAAGTGTCGACCTCTATACGGCTGGACTTGGTACCGTCATTTTTATTGCAGCGTTCACGAACTGATCATCGATAATCTCCTTGGTTTTGCAGGCTTTCATTCTTAGTGCTTCAATATTGCTCAAGGCATTAGTCCTGTTTGTGATCGAGATGAATCCACAAGGTTGGAGGTATATGCTGGGAATGCTACTCTGTACAGGGTGGTGGTTAGCAAAGGTGGTGATGTAAACCTGGCGAAACTTGGCGGAATGAGAGCTTAGAACCTTGGAAGGGGTCGCGGCGGGCTCTTAAGCGCAAGATATACTCTGCGCAATCCAACAGTCCATTCTTTAAGTAATAGTCCGTAAAGCAATCATCGTTGAAGGAGAATATCAGGCTAAAAAGAGCGCCTGCAGGTCGTCTGCGGTGGTTATAGCAACGAATGACTAAGGCTACGAGAATATCCGGAGATCCGAAAAATACAAACACGGTGACCCAAAGGGAACTGGGACTGCCAGCTGTCCGGCCCGGGAAACCTCCCGACCACGGCAACACCACGGGTCTGTGGGAGAAGCTGCGTAGAGAAGTCAATTAAGAACAGAGTTAAATGTAACTTTTCCAATAGATTTATACTTCACAAAGCGCCAGGCCGTGGTAACGCAGCTCTATCCGCGGGATGTCGTTTTCATGGGGTGTCCCGTGAGCGCACTAGGGCGGGTTCGGAGGATGCTGGCACTCGGCAAAAATAGGCTTAGTCTCAGTCCAGAGAATCCTCCCAACCCCGACGACAAAGCTCTCCTTCCATCCATCCACACTCCTCCTCTCCTCTCACCTCTTCCCCCAATTACATCTCTTATTCAGAGAAACCTCTCTCCCACTCCTCTGAACCCTTTTCACAATGTTCAGGAACGCTTTACGGCAGTCTAGCCGCACCGTTGCGGCTGCCACTGCCACTGGCAGGATCGCCTCGGTGAGTTGTATCCCTGCCTAGGTCGACGACGACGACTCGATTTACCCGATTCCCATCCGAAAGTCATCTCAATGAGATGGTCAATCGCCTTTCTCGATATCGCCCTCGATTATATACCACCTAGACGCGTTGTGGTTGCGCTGCATCCGAGCTAACAAAATTTGCTTCCGGTCAACAGGTTCGCGCGGCTGTTCCCGGCCCCCTCTCTGCTGCTTCCAAGCAGGTCCGTACCTACGCTGCTGAGGCCAAGGCTTCGCCCACCGAGGTTTCTTCCATCCTCGAGCAGAGAATCCGTGGTGTTCAGGAGGAGTCTGGTCTTGCTGAGACAGGACGTGTCCTTTCCGTCGGGTACGTCGTCGCCTTTGCCGAGTGGAAAAATTTGGTGCCGACTACAACAACGCTCGATTCGTCGAACAAATCACCGAAAACCATCTCGAAATCGCTGTTATTATCCTTGGTACCGTTGACTGACTCGAATATCATCGAACAGTGACGGTATCGCTCGTGTCCATGGCATGACCAACGTCCAGGCTGAGGAGCTGGTTGAGTATGGTTTCCTGACATCACTTGTTTCGAACGCAATGGCTAACATCTAGGCAGGTTCGCCTCTGGCGTTAAGGGTATGTGCATGAACCTGGAGGCCGGTCAGGTCGGTGTTGTGCTGTTCGGTTCCGACCGTCTCGTCCGTGAGGGTGAGACCGTCAAGCGTACCGGAGAGATTGTATGTCGTTTACTACCGTTGTATATCTTCTCGCATACTTACAATCCACCAGGTCGATGTCCCCGTCGGCCCTGAGCTTCTCGGCCGTGTCGTCGACGCTCTCGGTAACCCCATCGATGGCAAGGGTCCCCTCAACGCTTCTGGCAAGAGCCGTGCCCAGCTCAAGGCCCCCGGTATCCTTCCCCGTCGCTCCGTCAACCAGCCCGTGCAGACTGGTCTGAAGTGTGTCGACTCCATGGTGCCCATTGGTCGTGGTCAGCGTGAGTTGATCATCGGTGACCGTCAGACCGGTAAGACCGCTGTCGCTCTCGATGCCATGCTCAACCAGAAGCGCTGGAACAGCACCAACGACGAGACCAAGAAGCTCTACTGTATCTACGTTGCCGTCGGTCAGAAGCGTTCCACCGTCGCTCAGCTCGTCAAGACTCTTGAGGAGAACGACGCCATGAAGTACTCCATCGTCGTCGCTGCCACCGCTTCCGAGGCTGCTCCCCTCCAGTACCTCGCTCCCTTCACTGGTACCGGTACGTACTCGTGATTTTCTTCATTATTTCAAGCAAACTGACCACGTTCGGAAGCTATTGGGGAGTTCTTTAGAGATAGTGGAAAGCACGCCCTGATCATCTACGATGATCTTTCCAAGCAGGCCGTGGCCTACCGTCAGATGTCTCTTCTGCTCCGTCGTCCCCCTGGACGTGAGGCCTACCCCGGTGACGTTTTCTACCTCCACTCTCGTCTCCTCGAGCGTGCTGCCAAGATGAACGAGAAGCACGGTGGTGGTTCCCTCACTGCCCTTCCCGTCATTGAGACCCAGGGTGGTGATGTCTCCGCCTACATTCCCACCAACGTCATTTCCATTACCGACGGTCAGATCTTCTTGGAGGCTGAGCTCTTCTACAAGGGTATCCGTCCCGCTATCAACGTCGGTCTTTCCGTCTCCCGTGTCGGTTCCGCTGCCCAGGTCAAGGCCATGAAGCAGGTTGCCGGTTCCCTGAAGCTCTTCTTGGCTCAGTACCGTGAGGTCGCCGCTTTCGCTCAATTCGGTTCCGATCTCGATGCCTCCACCAAGCAGACCCTCAACCGTGGTCAGCGTCTCACTGAGCTGCTCAAGCAGAAGCAGTACTCTCCCATGGCCGTCTCCGACATGGTTCCCCTCATCTTCGCTGGTGTCAACGGCTACCTCGACAACATCCCCGTCGCCAAGATCCTCCAGTGGGAGTCTGACTTCCTTGCTCACCTCAAGAGCAACCACCCTGAGGTCCAGGAGACCATCGAGAAGGACGGCCAGGTCAGCAAGGAGCTTGAGGCTAAGCTCAAGGACATTATCCCCAACTTCAACAAGTCCTTCAACGCATAGGTGAGCAAGCGACATATTTGTTGATTAGCCTACCATGTATTGTTTCAATATCCTGACTCTGTGTGTATAGACAAGATAGCTTGTACAATTGATCCACTGTTTTGTTTCTTCTTCACCGAGGCTTCTTACTTGTAGCTGTGAAGCAAACGAACCGGTGGGCCGAGAGGAAGGTCTCAAAATATGAATAATATCCTGTACGTTTAGATGTTTTTTGCGCGGCAGAGGACTGCATCGGACGAACAATTGAGTAATGGCAAGTCCATGGGAAAAGGAGTTGCATGCTCTATGGTTGGTCTTCGGCTGGGATTCCTTTGTCTACATATATGCACTCGAATATGATTTCCTTTGTTTGTTTCTATACCTATATCAATGAAGCAACGTCTGCTCTATTTGCCTTCTCCACGAACCAGTATGGACAGTAGTGGAATTTACAAACTGTGGACATGCCACGTAGATGCAGCAGGTCAATCTCTGCCGATCAATGCCTCTGCGCCCATGATTTGATCAAGCTTTCAATGCCATATAGCTGAATGAGGTCACAGCTAAATATGGCGAGCTGGCTGAATGCGGGATGCTGGTTATCGATAAGCGAAGTTTTCCCGCCCTAAAATTTCAAGGCCCCTCCACCACTTATGAAACGGCATTGACTCATTCCCAGATCTTCTCTCTAGTAATAACCTCATTGCGCAACGATGGCTACCCCTTCAGAACCCGCACCTTCCAATTGTAAGGTTATGCTCTCGAAGCATGTCGCGAACCGCCTGCTTGAGGAAGTCTCAGAGGGTGTCAAGACCCTAGAGAAGCCGCCTCACCTAGTTGGATTCCTGGCGAACAATGACCCCGCGGCGCTGATGTACGCGCAATGGACCGAGAAGACATGTCATGAAAAGTGAGCATTCTTTCGTTCGTATCTTGTTCTACAATGCCCATGGCCCCGCGCGCAGCCCAGTGCGGTGCAGTTCAAGCCTCGACCTGGCCGTCCGTTGCGCTGCGTTCCTCTACAATCACTACAGCCCGGTGCCTACTTGTATCTCGTAGCTAACGTAGTCCCTTCTCTGCACATAGTGGATTCCGCTACTCCCTCCGCGAAGTGCACCGCGATAACCTCGAGGAAGCCATCCTAGCCGCGAACGTCGATTCCGACGTCGACGGCATCATCGTATACTACCCCATCTTCAACAACCGACAAGACCAGTACTTGCAGCAGATCGTCGACGTGTCCAAGGATGTAGAGGGCCTCAGCCATCGCTATATCTTCAACATGTACCAGAACATCCGCTTCCTGGACCCGGAGACCAAGCGCCAAAAGTGCATCCTGCCTTGCACGCCTCTTGCCATCGTCAAGATCCTCGAGTACCTGAACATTTACAACACTGTTCTGCCGTATGGCAACCGGCTGCACGGCCACACAATCTGCGTTGTCAACCGCTCTGAGGTTGTTGGTCGGCCGCTTGCTGCGTTGTTGGCGAACGATGGTGCTTGTGTCTACAGTGTCGATATCACAGGTATTCAGAAGTTCTACCGCGGCACCGGCCTTAAGTTGGGCAGACACGAGGTTGAGGAAGTTGAGGGCATGGAGTTGAAGGATATTGTTCCTCTGTGCGATACCGTTATCTCTGGTGTACCTGGGGACAAGTACAAGTTTGATACTAGCTTGCTGAGGGACGGTGCCGTGTGCATTAACTTCTCAAGTGAGAAGGTATGTTTCCTTTATATGACGACTCCTTGGACATATGCTCATACAGGCATGAGTAGAACTTTGGACCTGAAGTTAAGCAAAAGGCCTCCCTCTTTGTGCCTTCAATCGGAAAAGTCACAATCGTCGTTCTTCTCCGGAACTTGCTGGTAAGTCGCAAGACTTTTAAGCTAAACATACCCCAAAGGCTAACCACGTTTCTCGCAGCGTCTCATTCAGAACAAGAGAATGGATGACATCAAGCCCGCTGCTGCTACTGAGCGACCTGGCACTCTTGAGGCTGCTTCATAGGGAGGCCTCGTTTTTCCCATGGACTGACCTGTCAAAATATGTTACCGAGCGCATACAGACATAGATTTCCCTGTTCCTATGTTAAGCTTTTATTTCTTAAACCTGCATAAATTCCGCTTGTCATGCTGATAACCTAGATAGAACGCAAAAAAGGTATAAACGCCGCTGGTACATACATCAACGGCTCGAGCGCAGTCATGCCGGGCTCGTAAACCGACCATGGTCGAACCCGTACCGCAGAGTTGGTGAGAAAATGACAACTCTTGAAAGTGCCAGAGAACATGGATCGGTCATTCGAGATTCATATAAAGCAGCTGGATTTGGCGCATTTCATGTCTCTGACTACCTTCGCTTCTTCGCACTCTTGGTTTCCTTGCTATCAGTCTCTTCGACTCCCACGACGCTAGCCATGCCACCGGTCTTCTTCTGAGTTTCCTGAGCGGCCAAACGCAGCACGTTGATCTCCTTGGCCAACCACTTGCGCAAAGGCTCCGGGTGAAACGTCCCGTCGGCGGAGAACCAAGCTGTAAAGGGTGACTCGATCTCCTTCTCCTCGAGAATGCTGTCTGAAGCCGATTTATACTGGATCTTTAGCTTGTAAAGAGGCGTATGTTTCTTGGCAGACGAGCGAATCGATATCTATTCCCTCACGAAATCAGCAATAGCCCAAACTGTCAATGACGGCCTCAATCTTGCTTTCAAGTAGCGCAGCAAGTAGACAGATAGAGATGGGATAGCCACATACCGTCTCGCCAGACTTGCGCTTCCCCCGGAAGACCTCGCTCGCCTCAACAGCCCAAATCCAGTACGTGAGCAGGGAGTTCAAGATAAAGTACGAGACCACGGCGGCAATAACCCATGACGACGTTGTCGCCTCCCAGCCTAGCTTGCGATCTGCGTAGAATGTAAATGCGGCGATTGCTACTGCGCTGTAGCCGAGGGCGAAGCGGACATTTGTCTTAAAGTGGTCTTGCTTGAAGGTGTAGGGTTGCGGGAGGGTGCTGAGGTAGGGGACTAGAGCATCGTCGGTTGTTGACTTGAGGTCTGTGTTTGAATCATGCAGTTAGTTTGTGCGTTGACAGTTGAAAGAATGTAATTCATAGACTGCATATAGAAATATGGATTGTTAGACTAGATGTTCGTGAGCTTACCATTGGGAGAGTAGACGGGCACCTTTGGTGCAGCTTCTGAGGCCATTGTAAGGTTTGTTATACGTAGGGAATGGTGTAGCTGGACCCAGGAAGACGCGACGGTGACAAAAGCAGAAAAAGAAGTAATGGTCCAGCGTGGTATGTTTGTCGCTGGTGTATGCAGTTGCGGCGAGCTGTCCCTTTCGGAGCTAAAGCGGCAGTACGTAGATTAAGTCCCGCCGCCTTGTCGGATCTTGTGGGGATCCATGCTCTAGCCTCCAGCACTTCTCTTGTCACCACCAGCTACAGCTTGCACCGGGCCAATTCCTTCCACCAAGATGGCATTGCAAGGCGTAGAGCAGACGATCCTCCGGGATCCGGCTCTATTGTGTGTACTCTGTTCACTACTCTCCCCATCTCAGACGAGAGACTGACCTAAAACGCGCAGCTACTGGATCTTGATCCCCATCTCCATTGTCATGGTAAGCTTAACCCTCCGAGCGGTGATATGAACAACTCTAACTAGCTTAATAGATCTTGACTGGGATGCTCCGTCACTATGCCACAGTCCTGATGAACTCGCCCCCGAAGCCTCCCGCGACCCTAGCAGAATCCCGGGAGCGTCTCTCCCTCTTCCGAGGCGTCAACCTGCGTAACCATGCACCCGCCGTGCTCTCGAAAGAGGCCTTTGAGATGCGAAAGAACTATCTCGTTACGGGCTATCAGAATGGCGCTTTCCTAAAGGATCCCAACAGTCGCGGCCAACCCCCCGCGAACCCGATGTCGGATCCTGCGGCCATGGAGGGCATGATGGGCATGATGAAGGGAAACATGATGATGATGATTCCGCAGACTTTAATAATGAGCTGGATTAATGCCTTCTTCTCAGGCTTCGTCATTTGTGAGTGATCCACTTCGCCTTTGTGGCATTCGCATGCCGGGTGCTAACGACTCGGTGCAGTGAAACTCCCTTTCCCTCTTACCATTCGCTTCAAGTCGATGCTGCAGTCTGGTGTCATGACTCGTGACTTAGATGTGCGATGGGTGTCTAGTTTGTCATGGTATTTCCTTAACTTGATGGGACTGCAGTCTGTTTTCGGATTCATTCTTGGCAGTGATAACGGTTTGTCTACCCCTTTCCGCCCCTTATATTGCACTCGAGTCATTCCCCTGGCTAACTATTGCTAGCTGCCAACCATATGGCCCAGCAGATGGGCCCTCCTGCTGGAGTGAACCCGTTTCAGCCTGGCCAAGATCCGCACAAGATGTATCTGAATGAAGCGGAGAACCTGGAGGTGTTTGAGCATTTCTCCATCCTCGACGGCATTGAGGAGAGAGTTCTGCGCAAGTATGGTGCTGCTCAATAGCGGGTCAAATAGTGCCTTCCGATATGCTTCTCTGCATTTCCTGGAACTTTGGGTGTTTTGATATATTGGGCTGAACAAGAAATATAGTAAATAGACGTTTACGATGATCCAAATACATTGGGACCTTAACTTGATGCATAGGATCATGAAAGTCATACACTAGAAAACCTGGGCCTGTCATTTCTGTAGCCATTTCATGAAGTCAATAAAGTCGTAATCCATGTCGTACTTAGGAAGTATAGTTGATAACTCCGTCCAAGACCCATACCTCGCCGTTTGAGACTTGCTCTGCGATACTGCCAACTTGAATGCCGCTCGGCTCAATCTGAGAAGCGTCAGTCAGCACCGAAATAGTTGTCCTCCATTCTTTACGCAGAAGCACTCACGTATATCTTATCCCCGTCCTTCCTCCACTTCAACTTATCTCCACCAAGTGTCTCCGCCTCTTCTCCCTCTTTCCACGGACTCTGAGTGACAACATGAGCAGTAACAAACCGTTCCAAATTATGCTTCGCTCGGTCTTGCCCTTCGTCACCTTCATACGCCTGCATCTCTCCAAACCTCTCGTAATCATCGGGATTCTCCCAAGGCTTGCGCGGAAGGTCTTGTATAGCGCTATTGCGAGGCGCTAAAACCGTCACATTCTGCGAGCGGTCATTCAGCCGAGCCTCAACTGATTCAAACTGCCGAGTGAGTGATGCAAAGATGTTGATGCCGCGGGTCTTGGGTAGGACGTCAGATATGATAAGGTCATTATTGCCGCCTTGCGCCGCCGCCGCACTAGTATCTTCTGATGAAGATGCCATCGCTGCTCCTCTCAAGGGCTGCTGGTTGCTTAGCCACTCTTTGAGGCCGTCGAGGTCCTCTAGGCTTCGCGCGCGGCGTGCACGAGGGTTGTTAAGTAGCGGCTGCGGGATACGTTTGCGGGAGATAAAGAATGGTAAGCCCCACGCTATCGAAAGTGTGCAATACAGGAATAGGAAGAGAAAAATTATTGTAGTAGATAACGGTCGCATTTTCAACTAGACAATAAAGCTGACGTTTTGCCAACCTGTTTCTCAGTCCTCTGCAGTTGGCTTCTGTCCATCGGGATCGGAGTTTGGACCCATGACGCAACCCCCTTCGATGGCGGGCGGCGCCCCCACGTGACTCCGCGGAGACCCGATACGGTAGAGAGTGGGATAGACGGCACGTGATCGGCATCGATAAGGGCCATTTGGGGGACCACAAAAAAGCGTCATGATCATGCCAATTGCTTTCGCGCGTCGTTGATAAGGTTGATTGTGAAGATGTCGGCCTTGCAGACGTTTATGCTGGTCGTTGACCATGACAAACAGGAAGCTAGGCAGATTGCCGAGCGAATTGCTCAAGGTACTGAATACCCCTCTATGAGTTACCGAGACCACGCGCTAACAGTTGCGGACGAATAGACGTCGAAAGCAAGAAGACGACACTCGTTGAAATCGTACAGTCGCTTGGAGACTATGTAAATGACGAAGATCCACTACTCCGGGGCAAGGCCGTTTCCTACTTGAGCGCTGTCATAAAGGCGCTTCCTCCGAAATTCCTCACGAGACAACAAGTCCAGGTCCTGACGACGTTCTTCTGCGATCGGATTGAAGATGCAGGCGCTGTTGCTGGGCTCGAGACGCTGCAGAAGCTGGACAGATTCACCAAGGAGATGGCTGAGGAATTGGCGATAGCGTGAGTGCTGATCCATCTATCCGGATGGCCGCATCGCCCCGCATTTGTTAGGGCTAACATGCGAGTATACAGACTATTCGAGAACTTCAATACCTTGCAATCCCGTGCGCAGTCTCAGAGGTTCCAGGTCTACCAGCTGCTCAATGAGCTGATGTCTAACCACCGATCCGGTACGTCGCATCCTGCTTTCGCCGCTATCTTATGCTGACCGGTTAGTCCTACACAACATGGGTGATACTTCTCTTGTTGGAACAGTGGATCTCATGACGGGTGAGAAGGACCCGCGCAATCTCATGTTGGTGTTTTCTATCCTCAAGGTGATCATGGTTGAGTGGGATATTTCGAGACACGTCGAGGTAGGGTTTCTTTGACTACATGGGTTCCCAATCAGTAGCTGACTGTGAAAGCTCCTGTTCGATTCTGTCTACAACTACTTTCCCATTACGTTCAAGCCGCCACCAAACGACCCTTATGGGATCACCGCGCAAGATCTGAAAGATCGCCTGCAGGACTGCATATCCTCAACGAGCCACTTTGCTCCGCACTCTATCCCAGCATTACTGGACAAGTTAGATTCGACTTCTCAAAATGTCAAGGTACGCAATTAGCGCCAATATCCACGTGCTTACGCACTAACATTCCAAAAGAAAGACGCACTGAACGCTTTGATTGCCTGCATCAACTCGTATAACCCAGACACCGTTTCAACGCATTCGATCACGATATGGGAGACGCTCAAATTCGAGATCCTCAACGCTCAAGAAGAGTTTCTGTCCGACCTCTCTCTCAAGGCGTTGCACGATATAGCAAAGCGTCTATCGGAGGGTGTGGCGCAGATACATGACCAGCTGCCTCTCGCTCAGTATCTGCGACCTATCACCAAAGAGTGCAACGAGCAACTACGGGAACCTCAGCAGAAACAAGCCAAGCCCGCGCAAAATATCCTAAAGGCTGTATCAGAAGCCTCCGCAGCCTCCTTTACCTTGATCGTGCAAGTCGTTGTTGCGCCTCTTTTGACGCTCTACCAGGGGGCTGACGGTATCACGAAACAACGTGCTCTTCTGGAAACGTTGACACTACTTTTTGAGTCAGCGATCACTGTGTTCGGGGAATGGACAACGCGGAGCCCCGAAATACCGGATGAGAACCCTTTGGTAGAGTTCAAGGATCAGTTTTCGGATATATTTGGACAGGCCTTGATGGGTACAGTCAAAGAAGAGGTCTCCTTCCGCATTTCTGCCCTGAAAGGATTCTTGCGCCTGTCGGCCCTGCGGGGTTACTTTCATGAGTCTGAGATCGGCTTGTTTGTGCAATATCTCAACGAGATTCTTCTGAAGGAAGAGTCAGAGGGCCGTGATGACTTGAAAAAAGAAGCCATAACCGCACTAGCTGAGATTTCCAAGCATCAGCCACAACTGATAATGGACATCACCTTCCCGGCCTTTGTGGCCACTCTTCCTGACTCCGATGAGGGCACAGATACCAGCTATCTGTCGACCCTAGAAACACTGGCTCAAATCAGTGTTGAGAAAGCCATTTTTGAGACGCTAGTACGCCGACTTCTAACCAAGCTGTCCCTACTGTTGCAGAAAGAACAGCCAGGTTCCGCGGCTTACCCAAAGGCTATCCTCCTGACCATCTTCTATGTCATGAACCAGAGGAAATTGGAAGGCGATCCCAACCTAGAGATGTACTATGATAAAATAGTGGTAACTCTGTGTCAGGCTGCCGCAGCAACCGCTTCTGGTAAATCGATGAGCAATATTCTAAGCGACCCCACGGTGCTCGACATACTGGGACGGCTCTGCAACCTCATCGTTAGGTCGCTTCCAAGGGCAAAGCAGGATGAAGTTACAAACAACATTTACACTCTGTTTGCCTCAGCCGATGACTTTCAGCCTGTCCCATTGAGTCAGTCACCATCTGATGACCGGCGACGTACGATGATCCTGTCGACCTTCCTCCTGGCCGGATTGCCGGCAGACTCAACACTTCCCCACAGCGCCGCCAACATGGCCGACCTTCTCGCAGATCTTGTGAAGCTGTCCATAGCCGAGACCTCACCACCTACCCAGCTCGCCATCCTCCGCCACATTGCCCTCCTCGTGAACAAATTCCTTCCCAAGTCGGACCTCGGTGTCGCAAATACCTTACTGAACTCCCTTCTCCCTACAGACTCTACGCCGGCGTCAGAGACCACGCCAGAAACCATCAAAACCGTCTTCTGGCTCTCCAAAGCCCTCATCCTCCGCCTCGCTCCAACAACAACACAAATCCTTGCTTCTCTTCTCTCTCTCCTTTCTTCCCCCTCCGAACAAACAAGCACAACGGCCTCCCGCGGCTTCGCCATCCTTCTCAAAGACGACGACATCCTTTCCCCCACAAACGGCGCAAACATCCGCCTCCTCTCCAAACAACGCGTCTTCACTACTCTGATCCCCCTCATCTCTTCCAAGATCCGTGAAATCAACATTCAAAACAGCGATGCAGCCACCACACCAAAAGAACATGACCACATCAAACCCGCCCACCTTGCAGCCCTCTCAGGCATCCTCTCAACCATCTCCCCCACCCTCGTCATGCCCGAACTCCCCACCCTCCTTCCTCTCCTCCTACAATCTCTCGATCTCCAAGCAGCAACCCGCGACTCTTTCGCCGTCCGCGCCGCCACGCTGCAAACCCTCTCCGTGATTATCCGCGAAAACGGCGTCGGCGTCATAGAAGAATGCGGACACGTCCAGAGCCTCGTCACCCGACTCCTCAAGACTGCCGAGCATAATCGTTCTGCCTCCGCTAGTGGCGGTGGAGCCGTAAACGCCCCCCGCCTTCGCGTTGACGCCCTCCGGTGCCTTTACTTGCTCGCTCAGCCTCCTTCCGCGGAGAATGCTCCTGCAGTAGCAAGGGCCGGGAAGCTATCGCCGTTTCTGCCCGTTCGAAGCCAGGTTCTCCGCGCGCTGAGGTTTGTTCTTGATGATCCGAAGCGGGATGTTAGGAAGGCTGCTGTTGATGCGAGGGGCGCTTGGCTGAGGAGTATTGAGGATACAGAGGATGATGATTGAAGAAGAAGGATGGCGTATCGAAGATCTTCTCCCGCCTATATAGATAGATAAATAGAGGAATACGTTATTTTCTTGAGCTACTTAACCGTAGACCCTGATCCTAAATTCACGAGGCTACTGTAGTTTATGCATACGCGTCTATTATTTTCAGACCCTACGAAAGGGGCGTCATTAGAATCATGCTCGGAGCTGTACGAAAGCATCATTGTTTGATTAGTGTCTTTCTTGTCTTCAAAGCAATGTCTAGCTATTTCACAGTCTGTGTCCCCCGTCACGGACTTCGGATCTGACATTAGAGAGTTTGGTACATGAATTAGGTCAATCCACGTAGGATAGATCAAGGATGAACTATTTCAATATGAACCTTAAACCGAGGACGGAACATGGGGAAGGGTAAATCACGTTGGTTGGACCGCGTTGGCATAGATCGAGAATAAACAGGATCAACGTGGACCGTCAAATCGAAGGACAAACGTGGATGGGGGTGGTGACTTGCTCCGAGGTCGGAGTCGAGATTGCTTTCCGTGCCCTACCTTCCAACGTTCCTACCGTAAACTACCAGAACTCCTTCTCCTTCTTCTCTTTCTCCGCTTTCTGATGCGCAACGATGTCAAAGGCGTCGGCGTTCATCGTCTCCTTGACGCTCTCAACTTCCTTGACACTCTCAACTTCCTTGACACTCTGGATTTGGTAGTAGTCGAAACCTTTGCTAGTCTGCAAAGTACCCTGTGTCACCGGGCCATGATTGCAGGCTCCAACAATATCCATCCTTTTGACAACTTCTTTGGCCAGTCCTACCATCTGGGCTATACCCGCCGCACCGACTGCTGCCGCTGCAGGGCTCTTGGGTGATGATTCCTTGAGAGACAGACCGGTATTCCCGAGCAAGTCGGCGCTGCACCACTCCTCGGTCTTATGACCTACTTCGAGGGCTGCATTTGTAGCGAGAATGGTCTCGATCGGACGGCTAACAAGTGAGAGCTCGTACCACGCTTTTTGCCTTTGGATCATCTCCTCCGGGTTGGTGTAGCGGGCTCTGACATATTGATTGTCCAAGGACGACTTAGCCACGAAACCGACGAACAAGTCCTGCACCTCCGTAACTTGGAGAAGGATATCCTGGTTGTCACCACGCGTGTATTCGCCAGAAGGAAGGTACCGATGTCTGGTCCAGCGTCTCATGACCACCTTTTCTACGCTGATCTTGCTTCCCTTTGGCAGCGAAGTGTGTATACAAATGTTTTTACCCCCTGGAATCCAAAGATGCTCGGCAATATGCTTCGCACATTCTTCGACGTCCGGATGAGATCCAGGTTGATACTGAGTGGTAGCCTCAATCACTGCGCGTGCGTCCCAGATACTTCTGGGAAAATGCATATTTACTGCTCCTAGGGTTGCTTTCGGGTTTTCGATGGAGGAGCGTCCCTGCTCGTCAATGACAACAATAAGCAGTTCGTCTGCGCTTGGCCGACAGTGGAACTCGTATTGCACACAGTACTCGTCATACCGCTGTTCAAATAGTTGCGACTTTCCTTCAGCCTTGGACGTTCGAAGGTCAATAATATGATCAATTTCAGAACCACAAGCGGTGAGCTTGTTCACAAACTCGGTAGAGGGCGCGGAAACTCCGTTTCGGGGTTGGAATATCTTTGACCATTCGGCCGGAGACATCAAGTTGGCATTCTGCGTCCGGGGCATGAGCGGAATCAACACGAGCCCGAACTGGATGTCAAAAGTGACCGGGCCAGGAAATGACTCGGCTGCTTCGAGTATTGGCTGCAACACTGCGAACAAGCGCTCAGTGTCTTTATCGACGCTTGTCTTCCGAAGTTTCTCGGTTGTTCCTTTCTTCTCCGCATCGTCTACGGGCTTCTTCTTCTTCGGCTTCCCCCATGCATCATCAAGTGTAGCTTGTTTTTTAGCTGAGGCGGCAGCTTTGCTGGTTGTCTTTTGGGCAGGCTTCGAGGCTTTCTGACCCATGATTCGATGGTACTTCCTGGTCGTTGCCTCATCATTGCCTTGTACGGTTTCGGATTTGGTGGCCCTTTCGAGGTCACCAAGTATCCGATTCTCAAGCAATCTGCTGTAGTCCCGTTGGCATGGCCTAGCTGGGGTTGAGGGTGTTTCGGCCGAGCTATTATACGAAAGATACAGATTTTTCAACCGCGTCTCCTGCTTCTCCTTCGAGGCCTCGAATACCTCAGAGTTTGAAGTAATTGAGCCGCTGGAGCTCGCGGGCCCGACTATGTGCAGCCCCCGAAAATCAGCGGATTGACCCTCAGTTGGTGCCGTAAGCTGGGCACCAGATGAGCTTAGAAGATTTGGTGCTTCGCTAGCGGAGGACGGTGGTGGATGAAGACCAGTCATCGTGATCTGTGCCTGCAAGCGCTCAATCTCAATGGGTTCGACCGACGTCATCACGTCAATTAGCTGCCCTTGCTTAACAGCAAGCCCATTACGAGCCTCGCTGGGCGGCCTGCTTTGTATGTTTGTGACGTTCTCATTGGACCTTTTGAGTTTCGAATTGCTACTGGAATTCTGGGTTACTAACGATGCGGCTGGTCGTGAGATAATATTGGGTTTGGTGAAGCACATAGCAGACCCCCCGGATGATGTGTTACAGTTGCTCAGAGATTTGGCGACTTTGGCGATGGGGGAGTGTGTATTGGGAGAGCTACTCGGGTTTGAGCAGTCCATCACCGAACGCTCTCGAGGCGAGTTCCTCGTTTCAGGTGAGCTCAGCTGCGACACAGAAGGGGCAGTCCTAGGCGTTTCGATCTCGAGGCTTTGCTTTGCGCCAGCTTGTGACTGGATTGGCCTTCGCAACTTGATTCCCGGTAATTTCTTGGGGGCTTCCACATTCAGCTCTAAATGTTCCGTCCATTGCCTGACTTCTTTTTCTTTCTCTGGAGAGAGATTAGAAGTACGGAGCATCAACTGGGTTTCGGCATCATTGGTTTCCGCCGGCGAGCCCAGCGCAGTAAACTCATCCTCTTTGCCAATCTCTTGAAAGACAAAGGGATTCCAAATGCGCGATTCACTGTTCTCACCTCTGCACACCGGTGGCTGAAGGAGGCTGTTTGAAGGGTTGTAGTTCCCAGTGTCCTTGTCTAGGCAATAAAAGCAAGTGACGAATATTTGTTTCATAGACGAATCAGCCAAGACGTGGCGAGGCACATCGGAATGAATGTCGTCAAACTTTTGTATCAACAATCGACTGCCAGGTATGGTGACATCGAGAGCGAGATTTTCAGTTTTTCGGTCGCATAGATAAGACTTCCTCGAGAGTCAGTAAGATAAAACAGGAAGGTTAAAAGTAACGTACCAGCGGCTTCTCAATTCGTGACAGCCTCTCCAAGGCGTCGTTTACATCGTCTTCCATACGACCAGAGACTTGAAGGCTCTCAAAACCATTGGTGGAAGTTATCTGAGTTCCAGTATGTTTTGCAAGTTCATGCAGTAGCTCGTGGTGCTTGTTTGAGCCAAAACATCCTACACCTCCCGCGGTTCCTGACCAATTCTTTGTAACTTGCGTAAAGGGGTGGGGTACGACAGTCGCAGGTTCATCATCCAACGGCAGTAACCCTCCGGCGTCTTTATTATAGGGCTCGTCCATTACGGAATCATGGTCTCCGAGAGTGGCCGGAAGGTCCAACAAGCGAATCCTTGGTGCCTGGTCCGCTGATCAGTACGGTACGGTAGGTGAAGAATCGCCGCCAACTTACATCAAGCAGGTCACTTGTGTCCTTCTGCCTTTCAATAAAGGAGGAAATGAAGATGGTGATGGGACTTATCAATTCTTCGAGTTGACCCTTGATCACAAGTACCTCTTCAGCTTTAGAATACTCGCAGTGGATATCGGAATGCGGATATTTGTGGCTGTAGGGGCGTCCATTAGTGAGTTAGAAGATCAGTGTTTTAAGGGAAGCATACAGCAACTCTCGTTCGAGTTCTTCAATCTAAGTAGAGCTCGGTTAGCGAGGCATCAACATGAGCAACCTCGAACGGTAACTTACTCCGGCGTCTTCAAATGCGTACATTGACGCGTATATGAAACGCTGCTTGAATCGGTCCATAACTGCGGATCCAAGGATGCCAACAAGGACTATACGACCTCAAAGGAAACTGAAGTCTCTAAACTAGTATCAAGGAGACAAAAGGGTTCGCCACTGAGTCAGGAGAACAAACAGAAGATTGTTTCCTCGATAAGACTTCCGTGGTTGGGCCCCAATATGGAGAATTTCCTGTCGATGATCGTTGGAAACGTCAAATGACCTAAGAAGGCGTGGTTTGTGTGAGTATCTAGAGATGAAAAAAGGAAGGTGCAGAGTAGGCGAGAGAATGGAGAGAGGAAGAATCTAAAGAGGATCAAGGGAAGAACACCAGAGCTGGTCTCCATGGCGATGTCACCAGAATTCTGCGGCGACAGGTGAAAACCTGTTTTGACTTACAGTGACCCATCATCCAGCCCAGATAATGTCTCTGGCTGTGAAAGAAAAAAGTTGATTGACAAGTGAAGACATCCAAACAAACAGTATTCCTGCAGTTTGCCGCAGGTAGGGAAAAGAAAGAGAGGACGGGAAGAGGCAGATGCAGAGTACCCGCTACCTAGCGAGCAGTCACCCGTTGCTGCCTTAACCATGAAACTCAAGGCTCCGTGGCAGGGCTAGACCTGGCCGCTGCCGAAGGAAAAATGTGCCTAGGGCAGTGTTGATCAGCTCATGGAGAGGTTTGGCCGTAGATTCAGATGTCTTACAATGGATGTCTATTAGGCTCTAAGAATAGAAACGTACTGTAGCTGAACAGCAAGAGAGAAACACCCCGTCTATAGTATTTCCCTGGGTATCAAGAAGCCAGAACTCCAAACCATGCCAAATATCCTCACCATAAGAACGAATAGGGACATGGCAGACCATTGATAATATACAATCTCCCAAGCGTGGATCTGCAACCGCGGGAGACTCCAATTCGCCGTTATATGCTTCGCAAGAGGCTGGAAAGCAGGGTATGTTCAAACTCCCAAACGTCGAGTCAATGCTAGATTCTTGGCCATGCAAAGCTCTGTTTGGCTAAGAGACGCGTTAAGGCATTCGGGCTAAGGGCTCATTCGGCGTCGTTGACCTCGCGTTTGACTTGTAAGACCCATTTCATCTGACCCTCGGTTTCTTTCAGGGATGCAAGGGCAGCGTCGAGCTTGGCCTGGCCCTGCTGGTTTTGTTCGATCAAGTCTCGCACTTCTTCGTCATGCGCTCGCTTGTAGGCCTCATACTGCTTGAACAAGGCTTCGAATTTGGCTCGTTCGAGTTCAATCTCTCGGTCTTTCTGGGCCATGACGGAATCCAACTGGCCTAATTGCGAATTTGTTTGATTATGTGCTTCTCTCAACGCAATGAATTCTTCCCGTATACCTTTCAGCCTCCGTTGTTGGTCGGATCGTTCGCGCTGCCCAGATTTCGCCAAGACGTCGTACTGAGTCTGGGAGTGATGGGCGACCTCTTGTAGTTCGGCGCACTTTTGATGGAAATCATCTTGCGCTTCATCCATCAATTGGCGAAATCTTGCCTTTTCGTTATCCGCTAGTTCCCGTCTATCCCGTTCGCCTTGGAGCTCGGCGCGCAGCTCCTCGATCTTCTTTTCCTTACGTGAGAGTGAATGTAGGTTCATTTCGTTCGAATGTTCAAGGTTGCGGAGACGGTCGGTCATATTCTGTACCTGCGTTTTGAAGGCTTCGTTCATCCGTTGGGTCTCCTCCGCGCGAGACCGGTAGACGCTGCATTCGCGGGTCAGGCGCGCGATATCTTCTTGTAGATTGTGTATGACACGTCCGGACTTGCCCGTAGCTGCGTGGCCGACGGCGGAAGACCATTCCCCTGCTGTCGCATCACCGTTCATGGGGTTTGGTGATCCGTTACTGATATAGCTTGGAGGCGGACTTATTGTATCTATGGCGATGAAGAAACAATTAGCGCACTGCCATTTGAAACGCAAAGGGAGAATAAAGAAAGGCACCAACCCATTGTATTCTCCACAATCTCTGGGCCCTTAAGTCGCTCGGGAGAGTCGACCGCAAACAAACCATTGTGCTGTGACATGTTCAGCTCTGTATCGACATGGGGCAAGCTGATGCGAGGAGCTCGAAACGAATTTGGTGTAGCTGGCACATGGGGAGTGGAGTTAGCATTCTCGGTTTCGGGTTTAGACGACTTTTTGGTCCGACCAAATCGGACTATGCTCGGCATGACGGAAATCGAGAGGTAGATTTATAAAATCGGCCGTGATGTATAATAATGGGGTGCAAATAAGAAGACGATAAACCCAACAGGCGAACAGGTGCTTTGCTGATGACGACAATGGCACATCTAGCGGTCGCACTCCACGAACTCCGGCAGGTCCGACATGAAAGGTTCACAGTACAATGCGAAAAACCGGGCAACATGGAATGCAGCGTTGCGGGCACGGGAGGGAGTTGGAATCATACCAGAAACAAGACGAGAGCCTGATAGGGGAAAAAAAAAACAAAAAGAGAGATCTGCGGTAGGAGAATGTTTATTGTTTGTGTCTTAGGTGCTGTGAGGATGATGTTAGCTATTAGCATCGCGCTTAGAATGCATTGGCCAATTGCCGAGACATCAAATTGCGGTGGCCAGGACAGGTCACAGGAGAGTAGCTGGACAAGGCAACTTACTTATGAAGGCTAATGATCACTTACGCATTAATGCATGTAGGTATAGAAGCAATGTCCAAATTCTAAGCAATTGTCCGCTGAACTAAACAATAACAATAAGGACTGGCGAGGTTGCTGAAAAATAGAGAAAAGGGTGATTAAGGAGAGAGAGAAAGGGGATTAGCCAGTGCTGTTATATTAAGCTGCAGCACAAATCTGAATAATCTGTAATAATCATAGATAGACCAATCATGTCAAGCAGCTAGAAGAATAAATGATGTGTCTGGGGCCGCTGTTAGACGGGCGCTAAAGGCTGCATGGGCTTGGGTCCAACCATCAAAGGAGTCCAGGGAACAATGAAAACCAGTCCCAGACTTCTACACACACTATCCATAAACAAAGCTCTCTTTCTGATTACCAGGTGCCATTCGGTGAGTAGAGATCTAGTTCAATTTCTTTTGATAAAACTGCACACTGCTGAGTATAGGTGTGAGACTTGATCGGCCCCCTGCCTGTGACAAACAAGCGCCGGAAAATAATTATACTTGGACAAAAAACAGAGGCGCAAAACAAGCAGCGGGATCAACAGAATGACTGCCAGCTGATACTGATAGGTACAAGACTTGCGCAAAGCAGTGACAATTCGGACCCGTCAACTGTCCAACCAGAAACTGGCAGAAACTGGATATAAATAGCCCCGACTGAGCTTCGATATATACACGACCGCAATGCGGAATGGTCAACCAGCTCCTCCGACACAACCACCTTCCGTGAAACGATTCGATCGATATATAGGCGGTGTCCGTGTTGGGCATCTCTAGTCTCAGGCGGCAAAATAAACGACAGCAGCTAAGGCTGCCAGCGTCATCTCCGGAGAGATGTATCGGACAGTGACACCGTCGTTGGTGTTCGAATGCGCCGTGCTTTTACCCGAGGTCATGTTAACGCGGGCATACGAGCTATCCAAATTAGGAATATAGCCATTGTTGCCTCTCTGGACACCGTTCCTTGCGCCGCCGAGCGGAGGGGTGCTGTCGGAGGGAAGAGGTGCGTTCTTGGACGGTGAAGGTTGTGCAGGCCCCTTGCCAGGCTGCTCAGCGAGAGTCACAAGACCAGAGTAGTTGATGTGACCGTCTTGTTCGATCTGCAAGGCATAGTCGGATCTGGCGGGGAGGGACTCTTCGGGGATCCATGTGTATGAGCCCCCTTGTGCGTCACGCGTCAGGACTTTGAGGGTCTTGAGGTTGCCGGACGGGCCCTGTCGCAGGGTGATAGTAGCGGGCTGACGTGGGTTAGCAGAGGCGGTTGCAAAGTGAGGTTGCGGGACATACAGCGTCTGAATCACCCTTCCAGTACATGGTGGCTGGCTTTCCAGTGTAGACAGTTGTTGGCCACCTGGTGAATGCCACGGTGGCCAAACTGACCTGGGCGAAACACACGCAGGTTGCGAGAAGAGGCTTGAAGAGATGCATCTGGAAATATCGTGGAGCGAAAGGAAGAAAGGATTTAACGTTGCAGAGCAAATCTGAAGTCGGATGAGATAGAAGTAAAAGTGCAGCTGACGATGGGATGATCTGAAGGGCGAACGCAGAGGGGAGAGGGAGGATAATGCGAGGACCTCAGTTTGTTGACGGTCTGGAGGCGTCTCGGGTTCCAGGCAAGAGCAAGAGCGATGTTCAACCGGTCGTGAGTGTCTGGGGAAAGAGCTATAGATCTGACCGGCGATTCTTGGTTACTCGCTACTCACTCTGCCGTGGACGCAAGTCAGACATCGTCGAGTAATGAGAGGGAGTATAGAGATATCTACGAGCGCATTCTGAGCCTCTTATTTACGCAATTCTGGGAGAAACGGAGGGGGAAGCTTCGAAATACATAGCATTCCTGTCAACTATAGCAATGGATGGCATGGACTTCGAGAATGCTCCAAGATTGCGACCATGAGTCTAGTAGTACATTCCATGGTTAGATAATATGAGATTCTTTGACTCCGTATCTTTTTTAAGCATGTCAGTTTCCGCTCTGCTGGAAGCCCACTTCTCTTCGCTGTGGGTTTGGGAATACTACCGGATGCGGAAATGACCTGGGCATCACCATGCTGGGAAGGCGCCCATGGGGCGGGCCATTTCCGGCTCCTGCACTACAGTCAGTCTTTACCATTGCTCCATTCCTCTATCATCACTCTACCTCTCTGTTTAACCTCACCGCACACCATTTGACTTACTCTTCGATCTGCCATGCACTCGTTACTCAACCCAGATCGAAGAGACTATCATTTCATGCCTACTTATAAATGATATAACCAGCTTTACAGTCATTCGTTGAACCTACACTCGTTGAAACTATATCGCTCGCAATATTCTCCGCTCACAGTACACACATTTTCTCATTCTTCTCCACCATTCCGACCCTTTTACTTCTCTAGAATCGTACGACATTGGTATACTTCAAAATGCGTGAGGAAGCCTCGACATCAGTACAGGAGCCTGGCGAACCCTCGTCTGAGGCCGGGGTTGGAGCCGAGCGAGAACGCTCAGAAACAACGTCCACGAACGGATCACAGCCGCGCTATTATCGCTCTTTGGACATTGGAGTCCGGCAAGGCCCAGACGCGGAGCCGGAGGCGCCTACACTTATTGCCGATACGTTGGATGGTCCAGAGCCTCTAGAGATGGCCCGGCTGGAAGCGCTACAAACCCTCGATGCATGCCGCCATGTGATAACGTCCCTCGAGTTGACGAGATTACGCAAATCCCGCAGTGGCCTCTACAATTGGATGGCGTTTTGGGAGCGGCTGTACAAGCGCTCATTCGCGTCTATGCTGTCTGCTCGGGTCATGGACGCTTTAGTTAAAGTTGATGTTTTATTCCGCACCGTTGCCTATGATCTCCATCAGCTTGCACAAAAGACAGAGCTCGCTATTGTGAGTGCTTCCTCCGAGAAAGAGATCATTCACGTCCTACAAAGGATGGAAGACGAGGTCAATGCACGGCGGAGACGAAGACGTCGCAAAGCCAAGCGTATCCTCGAGAAAATGAGGGTCAATATCGAAGCAATCCCGGTCAAAGTCAGTGACGAGCTTTGCGACGACATGAAACGCGGCGTATTTGCCCTAGACGTGTATTGTGACTACCACCCAGGGGACGAGAGCGCGGAACGAGCTGAGCGCATGTGGTCCCAGCATTTCATCAGTCAACCTATTGGTCTAGTCGCGGTTTCTCCATTCCTCTACCGGCAATGGCGCGAAACTATGCTTGTCGACATTCCTCCTTTGCCTTTGACGGCGTATCATTCGAATACTCCTCGGCCTCAATGCCCTCAGCGGAGTGTTTCTAGGGCTTGGACGGATGAAGTGAACGCGGAAGATAGTGGTTGGCCACTCCGGCCTGCTTCCGCATGAATGAAGTATGCCATAGAATACAGTATCAAGCCGAAATACAGCATCAAGCGGGGGCAGGCGTTGGGTGTGTGATTTGTTAAATTAGCTAGAAATCTTTACCCAGCATTGAGTTTGGCGGTGATATTGGGTAGGTAGTATATGATTCGGAACAATCATTAATCGGCACTGGTGTGGAAAGCTTTGGTATTATCTAGTGAGAAACGAAACGGTGAAAACAAGACACCAAGTTATGAGAAATCCCACAAATTTCGTAGCAGATTGCCTGGAGCCGTATCCACGCCCCCATCCTCTTCCAGCAAACGATCAGTAAATATACGCTTCGGTATCTGGTATTCCACGACAGGAACTTTCTTGAGCGGCTTCTCTCCGGTGCCCAACTCCGCCTGCAACATACCCTGATAGGTATAATCTAAGAAGTCTTCCAGGTTATAACTATGTTTCGTGAACTGCTCGGATATGATTCGGGCAATAGACGCCACGTTCGGATGATAATGAGACTGCAGACTCTCAATTTCCCACAAGCTACTCTCAATAGCCCCGGTCTGATCTGGGTCAGACTCCTCAGGGTCGAACGGATCGTCCATGCCTTCTGCTTCTAGCTCTGCTTGGAGCTCCTTGTCTCGAATGACGCGGTGAAGCATGAATGTGCAAGTCGGGTGATCCTTGAAGAGATTATAGATGAACGGGACGATCGCAACGATAGCTGGCGGCGGTGCATTGAGCGCTAGTCTAGAAAGCCGCTTGATGAAGCTCGCGACAAGCGTTGCAGGAAGATGAGTAGAGGCAAGGAAGGTATTTAGGAGGCGGAAAAAGCGGGAGCGGTGTTTTGAGTGAAGGAGGTCGGCGTCGAGCAGAGAGTAGAGCTTCGGGTAGAATTGCGGGTAGTCGAGGTTCTTTTCCTGGATGAGGTAGAATAGGCCTGAGAGGGCGAGGAGGGAGGTTGCGCCGCCGACGTTGTAGGAGTCTGTGAGGAAGTCCATGAGGAGTTCTGGGCGGTTGAACCAGGGCTCGATGTGGTGGACCATGATGCGGAGAAGGGTTTTGCGGAGCGGTTGGGAGAGATTGTTGCGGAGAATGGAGAGCCAGGCGTCCTGGGCGCGCTTTTTATGGGAGTTAACGGAGAGCAGCTTCTTGTTTTGCTTGCTGGCTTTGCTGTAGAAGTTTGTGTATTTGTGCTCCGGGGTGGGGACAGTGTCGCAGGTTGAGAGGATCGTGACGAGGGTTTCGAGGATCTCGGTGCTTCGGGCGGTTGAAGCGTATTCGCTGTGGGATGCATTAGTACCACTTGAGGGTGTGAAATCGGCTTCTGCAAAGACGCACCCAACTTGCATGAATGTATAGTAGGCGACATCGTCGTAGGGCTTCAAGAACTTCTCGAGGAATTCTGATCGCAAGGCCTGCCCGTCTCTGGCCTCAATCACAGCTTCGAAAACGTTCCGGAATAAACCCGATGTCCATGCCTGAGTGTCGTCACCAGGGATATGTGTCGCACGTTCGTTGAGGAGGCGCATGGCTAAAGTTAGGGCAGTGATCTGGTGATGTTAGCCCTGAGTCTGACATACAATCCGAAGCGCAACTCACCTGGGAGGAAGCATCACTTCCACGGACAATAGATTCCAGCAACCGCTGATATTCCCGACAGCGCTCCCTCAGCCATTGCACGACAATCTTCTCGTTCTCCGCGGCACGCTCAGGCTCTGTCAAATTTCCGCCAGCGATTAATCTGCTGAAGACTCGGCAAAGCGACACTGCGACTGCCAGGTCCGGATTCGCCCCTGACCCATCCTCACTGAGCATAGATATAAGCGTCGCGATGTTGTTGTAATGTTTCCTGGACTCGGAGATTTGGTCTTCTAACTGCTGTATCCTCGCCATGGTCTCTGCGCTCGCATTTTCTGCGACGGCTCGACGTTTCGAAGACGGAACACCGCTCTCCTTGGAGCTCTTTCGCTTCTTGGAAGTGGCTGACTTATCGATAATTGAAGGCATTATGGCTGCTGGGCGCGAATGACCGTTCTCGACTCAAAAAAGGCAACAATGCTCTTGCTGGTAAATTCCCTTGTCTCATCTATAATTTTTCGGGCATTCCTCGGTTAGTGGTTTTTCCGGTGACCGCACCATTGCTGTATCGGGACTAGCGGCCTTCCCACAAGCCGCCATCCCGACTTCAGTTCTCCTCAATTCCGTTCACCCATCACATCCTGTCAAGGTCTGACTATCGCTACAATGGCTTCGCGTCTTGCTAAGAGCGCCATTGGTACGCCGCCAACCATTCTTTGGCATCGCTTTCAATAAATGATAACAGTTACTGACCCCCAGTAGGCGTCACCCGGCTGCGCCCGACCCTTCCCTCGCGCAACGCTGCTGCCGTCACCCTCTCCGCAGTCCGTTCTGCTTCCAACGTCCCTTCCGAAGACCCAAAGCAGAAGGCCCAGTCGATCCTCGACTCTCTTCCCGGCAGCTCCCTGGTCTCCAAGACCGCCATCCTCTCCGCCACCGCCGGTATCTCCATCGCCGCCATTAGCAATGAGCTCTACGTGATGAACGAGGAAACGGTTGCCGCGTTCTGTCTGCTCAGCGTTTTCACCGCCGTTGCCAAGTACGGTGGCCCTGCTTACAAGGAGTGGGCCGATGCCCAAGTCCAGAAGCACAAGGACATCCTCAACGCTGCCCGTGCCGACCACACCAACGCTGTTAAGCAGCGCATGGAGAACGTCAAGGAGCTGTCCGGTGTTGTTGACCTCACCAAGCAGCTCTTCGAGGTTTCCAAGGTATTTAGATGGCCACTTCGAGCGTCAGCTCGATGCCGTGTGTGGGGACAATGCAGCTAACAGTTGACAAAGGAAACCGCCAAGCTCGAGGCCCAGGCCTACGAGCTCGAGCAGCGCACCGCTCTTGCTGCCGAGGCCAAGCAGGTTCTTGACTCGTGGGTTCGCTACGAGGGCCAGGTCAAGCAGCGCCAGCAGCGCGAGCTCGCCGAGACCGTCATTGGCAAGATCCAGAAGGAGCTTGAGAACCCCAAGACCCTCCAGCAGATCCTTAACCAGAGCGTTTCTGACGTTGAGCGTATGTTGCGCAACCGAAAATCTTCGGCCTGAACAAAGCTGACAGTTTCGCCCCGCAGGCATCATGTCCTCCAAGGCTCAGTAAATGGAGTTTGCTTGGTAGCTTTGCTATCAACTCATGTACAAATTAAGACCTGTTTCTGTGCTATTTAGACATATCAATACCATCTTGATTCAAAAAATCTTATGTGGACTTATACTAGTTACCCCTGTTGCTTTCCACGTGTTTTGGACGTAGCATTAGATTCCGTCTGCCACACCAGCGCGGAACCCCTTAACCACTCCCTTAATTAAAAGGGGTTTAGCGCCGTCCGGAAGCGGAAGGCAGTCTAAAAAATTAAAAAAGTACATCCCTTATTAAGGGATATAATTTTTTAATAAAATTAAGTTTAGCACCGCACTAGTGCCTATTTAATATTTAAGATTATATTATAATTTTAAGTTACTTAAGGTTATTTTTTTAAAGTTACTTTACACCAAAATTTATATATAAAAATACCTTTTTAAAATAAATAACTTTTAAAACTTATTTTAAAATAAGCTATTAAACTCCTAGTAGCAAGAAACTTAGCTTTTTTAATTTTTAATTTAAATTTTAATACCTTTTATTTTAAATACTGCCTTGTAACTAAAGTTTTATATTAATTTTTTTTAACTAGTTATGTTAATTACCTTTTTAATAACCTAGGTACCTTTAACACCTATAAATTTACTTATATAAAAAGGTACCTAGTTATTATTTTTAATACCTGCACTGGACGCGTGGAAAAAAGCTAGTAAAAATATAACTTAAAAAAATTAAAATACTAATTTAACTAAATATATAATAAGTAATAGGCCTTAAAAGTTTTAAAATATAATAAATATTAGGTTTAAGAAAAACTCCGGCCAGGTTTAATATAATTAAAAAATAGCTTAAAAAAAAGCTTTTAATTTTATTAATAATTTTATAAAATAGGTGTGTATAAAAGTAACAGGGAAGAAATATATTAAAAATAGCTATATAAAAAATACCTTAGTAAAATTTATAGCTTATTTTAAGTAAGTTAAAAAAAAAAAAAAAGCTTAAAGGTAAGCCGCGGTAATATAATAAATAAATATTAAATATATAGCTTAATACTAGGAAAACCTAACTAAAAATTAAGTAAAAAAATAAGCTAAAATAAGTTTAAATAAAGTTATATAAAAGTTTTTTAACATGCTAACTAAATTACTAACTAACACTAAAAATATAAAAAATCTAAATTTTAATTTTAAGACCTTAAGCTGCCCTCCCCCTATTTAAGTAAAAGTTATAAAAAAAATATAATAAAATTATTAAATAACTTTTTTTTAAGTAAATTTTATATAAATTTTTAATTAAATAATCCTATAATATGCCAACAAGAGCCCTGCTAAAAAAAATTTTTAAAAACTTAAAATAAAAATAAATTATTTTAATTATTAGTTAAAAAAGCTATAAAAAACTTAGGGTTAAATATTAGGCTTTATAAAATAATTAAATAAGTGCTTTGCAAAGTAATTTATTTAAATATTTTTTTAAACTTATTAATTATATTTAATAAAATTATTTTAATATTAGGTTTTTTTTACCACCGCGAAGGCATGTTATAATATTAATTAAAAAAATAACTATTTAATACTTGGCTATAATAAAAATTATTTTAATATATTAATATAACTTAAATAATAGGTATTTTTAATTTTTTGTAATTAAACCAAAAGCCTGCTTAATAAAAATTTATAATAATAAAAGCTAAATATTAAATACTTTTTTATTAGTTATTAATTTTTTATTTACCTTTTTATATAGCGTGATAATATTATATTTACTTTTATAAATATTATTTTTATATATATAAAAAGGTTCTTGGCCTTTATATATATTTTTTAAGGTTTTTTTTATTTTTAATTTATTTTATATAAAAGTATTATTTGCCTTGCCTTTATACAGGCCTTAAAGTAAGAAAATAAGGCTATTAGGTATTATAAGGCCTTAAAACTTTATTTGTTATCACCACTATGGTGTTGCAACTGCGCAGTGTTGCAATAACATAATCCGGCAGCCTAAGGCCGCCTGGCGGAGGAACTTCGGCGCCAATCTAACCGCGCGCCAAGGCAGCGGTTAGCCATGTAATATATAAAACACTAAGTTTAACTTAAAACTTTAACTTAAAAAATTAGTAATTAGTTCCTATTATAAATATACAACACTTTTTTATTACAGTAATTTATGTTTTTTTAAGCTTAGCGTAGTATATAAAAGTACCTTATAATTTTAATTGCTTTTTTTTTTAAAAAAAAACCTATTTTATATAATAGTTAAGCAGTAAACTTAATCCCAGGGGCTAGTAAATAAAACTTTAGTAAAGTAACTATAAACCCTAACTTAATAACTAACTAACATGCCTAAAAAAAAATTTATAAACTCCTAACTAGAGGAACCTAAGGGCACTTTTATAAATAAAAATTAAATTATATAGGGAATGTTAAAGCGCGAAGCACCTGCTTAGGGACATAAAAATAAAAGTAATAAAGAAACTGCTAAGGAGCTACAGGCAATACTAAATATAATTTTAGTAAAAAAAAAGAAATTGCAGGAACAAGAATGTTATAAAAAAAAAAARAAAAAATACTAATAAATCCGTGCCTAAATTAAAAAGGCACGCTAATAAATTATAATAGCTAAAGCTAATTAATAAATATATAATACCCCTATTTAATTTATTAAGTAACTAATAGTTCCCTGCTAAATAGACTTTAACACCCTTATAAATCTTAAGAAAATTATTATAAAACTGGTTGTAATAATAGCTACGTGTTTTAAAAAGGATTTTTTAAGGGAACTGCTATTTGCAAAATTATACCAAGTAAATAATATTAAGAAATTTAATAATTAAAAACTAAACATGGAAATGTACTTTAAAACCTTTTTAACCTACTATCTTAATAATACTTATAAAATATCCTGGTTTATTAAATTCCTAGTAAAAAACTGCTAACGTGAATAGTTTAATATCCGCAAGGTAAAACCTATATTTACCTGGAAAAAATTTCTTAATGCACTAGTTAAAATAATTAATAATAAAATAATACTTATTAATAATTTACTTATTAAATAGGGCAACGCAAAATAGTAACCATGGTAAATTATTAAGTAATTTATGTAATTACTAAATTAAATTAAGAAATATTTACCTTATAAATATAAGGACAACCAGCGCAGAGAACACCTATATTAAAAAATCCTAAAAAATATGTAAAAAAAATTCCTTATTTATAAATACTAAGAATTAAAATGCTATAAAAACTACGTGTTGTATTTAACTAGTATTAAGAATAACATGCCTAAATAAAAAAAGACTATTATAAAAAAAAAATAAGAATTTTTAAATTAAACACACACTAGGTTATTAGTAATAAAAGTTAAAGCGCTATTTACCTTAAAAAAAGGTGTAAAAGTAAACACTGGCATAAAATAGCCTAGTAATTTAAGTAACCACTTATTTATAAAAAAACCATACCCAGGCAAATACCTAAACTACGGCTATATTAAATATTTTAAATAATATTACTAGTTGCCGGGCGGAGGTTAAAAAAAAAAGCACCTTTATAATAGTAACCCTTAAGTAAATCTAGTAATATAAAAAATATAAAACCCTAAAGCTTTACACGGTGCAAGCTTTAGGGGTTTATATAAAATAAAGAAGTGCGCCGCGGGCCTAGGTAATTTAGGTAAAAATAAAAAAAAAAATAAAAAATAATAATATGCAAGAGTTCTTATTAACTTTAAAGTAAAAGTAAATTTTATAAACTAGCGCTGGGCAAAGTCTTATCTTATGTAAAATAAGGGATTAGCCTATAAAATATATATAATTAATAGCTACATGGTAATATCCTACAGGAGATATATACTTATGGTTTATGCTAAAGATTTTAAGCGCAATATATGCTATTATTAGTAAAACTTTAAAGCTATTAATATTAATAGTTATAACATAATTTTAGGGTTCCCGTGGCTTTTAACTATAATACTTATTTTAAATTAATGTACTAGTAATTAAATATATAATTAAAAAGTAAAGTATAATTTTAAATACTTGTAGTATATAATAATAATATAAGAATATATTATAAAAATTACTGCAGGAGTTAAAGTGCTTTTAGTATAAATTTTTAAGTAAAAAAACTATGTTATAATACACCTTAATAAGGTAAAGGTTAAAAAAATCCTGCTACCTAAATAATACTATAAATATATAAATATATTTTTTAAAGTAAAGGTAAATATTCTCGCGTTTTACTACTTATATAATTATATAATTAAGTTATAACCTAGTGCTAAGCCTTTAAGTAAGTATATTTATTTATTATTTTTAAAAAAGCTTAAGGTCCTACGTGAATATATTAAAAAAGCCCTAAAAAAAAATTAAATATATTTATTAAAAAGCCCTGCGGGAGCTCCGGTGCTATTTATACTAAAAAAAAATAATAGCTTATATTTTTATATTAATTACTAAGGCCTAAATACTATTATAATTAAAAATATATACCCCCTACTATTACTTAACGCGACCCTTAACTATTTAAGAATAAAAAAAATTTTTATATAGCTTAATTTGCGCGATATATACCACAGGCTTTAAATTTATAAAAAAAATAAATAAAAAATAGTGTTTAAAACGCGCTTTAGGCTTTATAAATACTAAATTATGCCTTTTAAACTAGTAAATACGCTAGTAATATTCTAATTTTATATAAACCACGCCCTAGCTAGGCTAATTAATGTAATTTATATTACCTACTTAAATAATATTATTATTTTCTTAAAAAATAAGAAGGAGCACAAATAATATATATAAATGGTTTTTAAAAAACTGCGTGATTTTAAGCTATATATAAAAGTTAGTAAATACTTATTTTATATTAAAAAGATTAACTTCTTGGGCTTTATTATAACCACTAATAAAATTAAAATAAAACTAAAAAGGGTTTAAATTATTGCAAAGTGGCCAATGCCAAAAAATATAAAAAAAGTAATATTTTTTTTAGGATTTTACGGCTTTTATTAAAGGTTTATTAAAAACTATAATTAAGTTATAATAATATTATTTAACCTTATAAAAATTAACACGGTTGCAAAATACCTATTAAAAAAAAAAGTATTAAAAGTATTTAATATATTACGCCTTAGGTTTACAAAGTGGCCCTTATTAAAATACTTTAATTTAAAATTATATATATAATTATAAACTAACACCTTAGGGTATGCTATTACTAAAGTACTATTTTAGCTAGTAAAAAATATATAGTAATATTTAGTTACTTTTTAATTTTATAAGTTAAAGAACATAAAAACCTATTATAAAACCCATAACTTTAAGATGCTTATAATTATGGAATACTTTTAAGTTTAAAAACATTACTTTAAAAAAAACAAGTTTCTTATTAAAGTACTTATAAACTATAATAACCTATAATAATTTATAATAATTAAGGACCTAACACAAAGGCAAGCGTAATAAGCTAAAAAACTTATAGCTTTTAACTTTATTATTAAGCACTATCCAGGTGCAAAAAACCTAGTAAATACTTTAAGTAAAAAAGCAGACTATATTCCTAAAAAAGGGGAGGAAAGAGCCGCAGGCAGGATAGTTTTTTATAAATTATAAAAGTAATTAAATAATTAAATATTATTACACCCTAAATTTAAGTTATAAATAAATATGCAAGTAGCTATGGTTAACAAAAACTAATATATAAATAAATTATAATTAAATATTAGGAAACTACTATAAGTAGCCTAAGACTATAATAAAAAGTCCAAGAAAATAAAGGGCAATCTTACAAATTTAAAACATGCAAAAAATTTTAAGTAATAAAAAGTAATAAATAATAGCTTATTATATTTTAAAAACTAAGCCTATATACTAAAATTAGTGGCACTACGCAAAAAAATTATAAAAGTAAATTATAATAAACCCTAAGGTAAATACCAAGGTATTAATATTATTATTATAAATATTTTATAAAGGTACTATTAGCTAGACATAACTAAATATATTAAAAAGCATGTTAAAAAATATAATAAATATTAATAAATCGCGGTTTATAAACATAAGCCATATAAACTTTTAAAATTATTAAACCTACTAAAAGCGCCTGTAAAATGGATTAGTATGGATTTTATTACTAAATTACCACCTGTAAAGTATAATAAGCGCGTGTACAACGCTATTCTAGTAGTAGTTAAAATATATACTAAATTTATATAGTATATTTCTTGCTTAAAAAGTATTAATATAAAATAACTTGCAAATACCCTTATAAATAATATCTTTTGTTTTATTAGTATACTAAAAAACATGGTTAATAATTATAAAAGTTTTTTTACTAATATATTTTAAGCCATGCTAAGCCACTGCCTAGGTGTAAAATAAAAATTATTTACTATATATTACCCGCAAATAAATAGCTAAATTAAAAGGTAAAACTAAGTTTTTAAGCACTATCTTCGCGCTTATATTAACTAGTATTAAAATAATTAGCCATGCTGGATTAAAATAGCGTAATTTATAAATAATAACATGTATAAATAATTTATAGGTTGCACACCTACTAAGGCCCTTATAAACTTAAAAGCTATTATATATATTAATATTAAGGGACCTAAGCATGTGTTAAATATTAAACTTTAAAAAGCCATAAAATTTAAAAAGATTTATATAAAGCTAGAAAAGCAATTATAAAAATTAAAAAAAATAATAGCCGTGTAGTATAATAAAAAGCATAAAAAAATAAGCTTTAAAATTAATAACTATATTATACTTTATATAAAAAATATTAAGTTCGCGAGGCTAAATTATAAATTAAGTAAAATATTTATTAGCCTATTTTTAATAATTATAAAATAAAAAAGGTAATTATATAAGCTATTACTTTTATTAAATATGCGCTGGTTATATAATATTTTTTATGTTATACTTTTAAAACCCTACTAAGGTGACCTATTTTAAGCGCTAAATATTAGTTTTATACTGGTGGACAGTAAAAAAGAATACTTTATTAAAAAGATTTTTAATATTTATAAATATAAAAGCAAAGTGTAATACCTTGTGAAGTAGCAGGGTTAAAATAATATAAAAAATAATATATAAAAGTTAAAGGCCCATGTGGCTAAAACTACAGCACTTAATAAGTTTAAGTAATTTTATAAAAATAAACTATAAAAAGTAAAAAAAAGGCGTACTTAAAAGTCTACTCTTTACAAGCTACAAGTAATTATAAAAAAAAAGAAAGTATTTTATTTCCGCTAATTGGCAGCGCCCGCAGGGCCTTTAATAAAATAAAAAATAAAATAAAATAAAAAATAAAACTTAAACAAGCGCCTAGGCGGCGCGGCGCGCAGAACCCTAAATACTTAATATAAAAATAATACCTAGTAAGGCATTAATACTAACCCCTAATATAAAAGCTAATTAAATAATAACCCTAAACAGCGTTGTAGCGCAATAAATACCGGACTAGAATAAACATAGATTTATAATAGGATTAGTAATATAATATAAAGTAAATTAAATATATAAATATATAGTTAGCGGCTAAAGCCGCGCTAGTATAAAGGGTAAAGGTAACTGCCAAGGCAGTGGTGGTGGATGGCCTAAAGGCGCGAATAAAAACTACACGTAGTATTAGTATAAATAATATTAGTAAAGTATAATTATAACTTATAAATAATAATATTATCGCGGACCACACGGGCACTAGCTAAAAAAAACTTTAAATTAAATATTAGTATAACTAAACTAATAGGAAGGATAACTGCGCCTGTAATTATAGTAGCCTGGATAGTTATAAAAAGAGTATTATAAGCTTTTTTTAGTACTATAATATTTATGTTTTTTTATAAATTACTATTACTAATATATATAATATTATATAGGCCTAGGACCCGGAGTAGTTCTAGCTAAATTATAGTTATATTAAATATAATATACTCCGCCGGGGTCCTGTGGCTATTCTTATAGTAATTATATTTTTTACCCGCGGGCTTAGTATATTTAAAATACTAGGTTACTACCTAAGTATAAAAATAATAACTAATTTTTTAGGTAGTAAAAAGCACGCACTAAAAATAACAAGCCTAAAATAAATTAAGGGGTAGTAAAGCAAGGGGGGCCAGGGCGGGTACTAAAAAAGCCAGGGCTAGGGCTAAAAGTTACGCTAAAGGCACGGGAAAAATAATAATAACAAAGTTAGTGGCAGGGGCAGCAAGGGCGGCAGCGCAAGTATAATAAGAATAAGTTATTTTAAAAGGCATGTTAATAATTAATACTATAAAGCATGGGCAGGGGAATATAATCCCTATATATTAAAAATAAAATAAAAAATAAAGGCTAAAACCAAGGCTTAATTACCATAATAAAAAAACATAAAATAAAACACTATAACAAGCTAAATAATTACTAATAATAATATTTAAAGTATAACATAAGACTATATTAGGTATTAAAGCAAGAGAAACATAAAGTAAAAAGCAAGCATAAAAGACCTTAAAAAATAAAACAGGGTTAAAAACACGTAATATAATAAAGGCTATAATAAAGGTAAACTATATTTAATTTAACTGCTAAAAATAGTTTTAAAAACATAAAAATAAAAAGAATTAAATATAAAAAGCTTATTAACTAAATTAAAAAGGCAAGTGCGCAGTAAGGCATAAAAAAAAGGCAGATAAAAGGCTAATATAGTAATATATTAATAGCTAAAATAAAATAACCACATATTATAAATAACTATTAAAAGTATTAAAAAAAGTATAAAAATAAGGAGATTTAGCTATCTAAAAATTAAAGCCTTATTATAAAAATTAAGTATAAAATAAAATAAAATATATGGGCCTAATAATACCAACACGTGGCTAATACTACTAAAATAAATAATACCGCGCTTAAAAAGCATAAAAAAGGGTAAATATAAGGTATTTTAACTTTAAAAATATAATTAAATAATTAAAAAGTAATAAAAATATAATAAAAAAGGTGTATACTTACAGGTGCCATCTTGCTTTAAAAGTTAAAAAAATTTAAAAAAAAAAAAAAAAAAAAAAAAATTGCAAGGGCGCTTTAGTATTAAAATTAAAATATTATACCTAGCTACTGCAGGCAGTAATGCTATATTTAAACCTAGTAATAAAATAAGGTAATTAAATTAATTTTTTACCCCTAACTTTAAACATAAATTACACGCGAACTATAACACTTTATAAACCTAAAAATAGCTTATTTTATAGCGCTTAATAAGATTTATAATTTAAATTACTTTTTATAAAAAAAAAATATAAATTTATAAATTATAAGGGCGCGATTACTTAAAAAAAAAAAGCATTATTATTACTACTATAATGTTATAACTACATAGTATTATAATAATATAATTTAGCGGCCTAAGGCCGCCTAGCAAAGGAACTTTAATGCTAATTTAACCGCGTGCTAAGGCGGTGGTTAGCCACGTGATATATAAAATACTAAGTTTAACTTAAAACTCTAACTTAAAAAATTAGTAATTAGTTCCTATTACAAATACACAACACTTTCCTATTGCGGTAATTCACGTTCTCCTAAGCTCAGCGCAGTATACAAAAGCGCCTCACATTATTTTATATTATTTTTTATACCCTAAATAAAAGAACTCCTAATTTTTAAATAGCTAATATACTAGTTTAAAAGTATTATTTATAAAGGCTTAAATACATGTCTTAGGGTTATAGGCCATGGCTAATTTATAGGCCTTTATATAGGTTAAAGTATAGTATTAATAAAGGGTTTTTTTAAAAAGCTAAGTAATATAAAAAATAGTATTAATATAAATAAATAAAAGTTAAGGCCTACTTTTTTTAAAAAAGGCCTTTATTATTTTTATTTAATATAAAAATATAAGGCAAGTAAAAACTAAATATATTATAACTTTAAAATATAGCGCGTTATAGTAATAATATTTAATTTAATTAAGGTAAAAAAAAAGTATAAAAATATAAATTTCCTAAGTATTAAAGCTATATTAATTTATTAAGGGATTTTTATATAATTTTATATACTTTTAACTTATTAAAAATAAAAAAGCTAACGCTCCCGCGGTATTTAGTTAAAATTAAATTTAAAGTATTAGTAAAGCTCTGGACCTTGGTAAATATAGTTAATATTACTTATTAATTAAGTTTTTTTTATATATATTATTAAAACACTTATAAATAGTATTATTTTATTTATTTTTAATAATAATAAGGTGGTGGTAATATTTATAATAAGTAAATTTATTTTATTTATATTTATATATAAATTAGTATAAAGGTTAAAATATTAATATTTTACACCTAGTTTAAAATTAACAAGGCTTAGTAAATTTTACACGTGATATTAAAGGACGTCCGAAAGCGGTAAATTGGGCAGTATTAATATTAAAAGAAGAACCAAATTTTTGGTGGCAGACGGAATCTATTGGTAAACGAGGCCATCATCGTTAAGCGGTCAAACCTCCGTGCTTTCCCTTGCTTTCATCAAATTTCTCATCCCCGTCAATTTCTCAATAATTCCGAATGAAATCATTGTCCTATCTGATTCCACCTAGCTAAACTAGCTTTAGCTTGAAGTATGTCTTTATCGCTTATCCGTTAAGCTTCCACACTTTTCGAGCTGCGCTTCTACACATCTTCATCCATAACCACATTTACCGTTTCCCCAAACTTAAATCCAAGAATGGTGCTTGGACAACGTCCGATTCGACAGGGGAGAGTTACGACCTGATGAGGCTAAGGATTGTGCGCGGCAACAGATTTCAGCTTCAAGCCATGGAAGGCTCGGTTACTGGGCGGCTAATCCGTGCTGAACCATGGGCAGAGGAGTGAAAAACAAACGAACATGACCTCAGGCAGTTTGCTATATTTATTCGACGACGGAATTATCTCCTTGCCGTCATTGGCTTTGAGCTGACACAGCCTCCGGCGCAGCGATCTTCTCCTTACCCTACCAAGCTACCACTGCAACGGTATAGTGGCGGAGACAGCGTCAAAGAGGCTGGGCATTGTATATTAGCATTCATTGCCCCAGGATCTGCTGCTGCTCATTTTCCGGTTCCATTTTCGCTTCACGTCGCTCACCCACTCATTGAGATCCGTTTCAACTTCCGAGTTTCCGCAACAGACAACCCCACGCGATCGACTTTCATAGACACGATGCCGTTGCGCGAGATCCTCCATAAAAAGGACCGGCTGGACAACGCCAGTGACCAATATTCACCAGGTACATTCGATGCTCACGCAAACCCGGTACCTGAGATCAGGTTCATCCGCTCCGACACCACTACCCAGGAAATCATCATCCCACCTTCGCAACCGGGTGATGATGAAGATCGCCTAGCCTCCCCGCGGCCCTCCTCCTCCTCCTCCCATCGCAGATCGCTGAATCCTTTCCACCGCTCACGGACACCGTCCGAATCGCAGGAACCTGGGTCGCCAAGGGAGCCAAGGGAACGACGGCTATCCAACTTCTTGCGGCGCGGCTCTTCGTCATCTTCCGTCAACCTTCCGCCGGACCTTCCGCGGATAGCATTCAATGCTGGTGATGATCAGGAGCGCGAAGCACAATGGGAGAAACGGGCGACTGTTCTTGCGCAACGAAGCCCGCAGTATGGATCACCGAGCCATTCGCCTGCCCCGTCCACGAGTCTTGGTTCGGAGAACGTACGGCCTCGGTCTCGAAGTTCCAGCCACAGTCGGGTAAACGATCCGCAGGGAGATGTAAGCTGTGCGCATGGTTCGTACGGTGCAAGCGGTTATCTAACAGGTCTCCAGGTCAATATTCTAGAGGCGATCAGACTTCATGAAGCTGGTGGTAAGAGTCTTTCTCTACCGATATGGGAGATTGCATTCAGTGAATTCCTGCTTACTGTTGCCTTTCCACAGAGCTGGAACAGTCGACAAACATGTTTGCACGATTAGCGGACCCCAATGGTGCCAACAATGCCCTAAGTCAGGTGCTCTACGGGCTTGCTCTGAGGTAAGGGTCGTGGTTGCCCTGGGAGCATACCGTTTTTACAAATAAACTTCTCTTCTAACTTCAGACCGATCATCAGGCATGGCTGGGGCTGCACTCCGGACCCAGAGACAGCGGTGAACTATCTTTCCGCTGCGGCGTCCAACTCGGCATCCATCGAAGCCCAAGCTCTCGAGGCAGGGCTCAAGAAAGGCGGCGCCGCCAAAGGCGAGCTTGTCCTTGCTATTTTCGAGTTAGGAAACTGCTTCCGCAATGGCTGGGGTGTGAAGAAAGATCCGGCAGCGGCGCGACAGTACTTCGAGACAGCTGCCAATCTAGGCGATGCGGATGCCATGAACGAAGCTGCCTGGTGCTACCTCGAGGGTTTCGGAGGCAAGAAAGACAAAGTAAGTGGCTGGCTGAATGATCTTCCTCTACGCAAAGCCGTGGCCCTCATCTTTACTTGGGCATCCATGCTGTTATCTCGCTTCACTGTTCTGGCACCGTTGAACCCTAATCCATGACTCGCCAATCTTCCATTCAGCTAATCCCCTCTCCTTCTTAGTTCATGGCTGCGAAATATTACCGATTGGCTGAGGGTAAAGGAAACAAGATTGTGGGAAATTCTTGGTACGTCGACTCAAGTCCTTTGCTGCCTTCTCCTTCATGTGTTGCGCGAAGCATCAAACAAATATCTTGACAAGGAGTCTTACAAACAATATCTGCGACATGGTATGATGATCAGTATGCTGCATGCATGGATCACGGCTTCGGCAATGTCTGGGGAGCGGCAGCTGCAGCTCAGTTGATAGGTTCTCCTGGTATCTTCTGCAACTGCGCCATGCAATCCGGCGTCACCGGTCCAGCCAACCATAGCCCCATGCTCACCAACCTCCCCTCTTTTGCTATCCCGGAAAAATTGGTCCAGAAGCTGGATTCAGGCTGACATTGACCTTGGCTTTTCTAGGATTTGGAAAGACAAATACGATCCCAAGTAAATCCGGCATCTCCCAGCCCTTCTCCAAAACGGGTTGGCGCTTGTAATCGCGAACCGTCTAGGCGCCCCAGCATAGCCCTATCACGCCCCCCAGGGCCCCCACAGCCCGCTTGGTGCTTCCGGTTCTCATACATACAGATGGGTCAAACGTCCGTTAGTGTTTATGCTCTGGGGCTGAAAATGCACGCATCACATCATTGCATCGCAGTCGCAGCTCCTGCTCAGCGGTCCAGACTACGGCGGCTCCGGAATCATCAGACCAAATGACTTTTGATTACTGGATTGCCCTTTCCCGCTGCACGCAAGGCGCAAACCAATACGAATCTGTCCTCGAGGATCGACTGACATCTTCCCTTTAGTCGCTTGGACCACGCAATCCCCTCATAGTAGGCTCAACGTTCTTCCCACCATGGAAGGCAGGGGAGATCCCCCGCCTTGGGTTCGTGACCCAACGCACCTGAGATTCGAAGCCTCATCTTTCTTGGTGGGAACCCAATCTCTTAGGCGATCTAGACCTTCGTGCTTTGTTTCAGATTTTGAACCCTACAGCCATTTATCGTGTCATATGCCTTATCCTATTCGCTTCTATCTGTATCTCGTTTATCTACCGATATCTCTTCTTCCTCGTTCAATTCGCGGATGATATTTCTCGCTTCGGGACCTCCGGAAGTATGAAGATCTCGAAGTGGGCAAGGGAGCCCCTACCGACCGGGCAGGGACTCGACCGTCTGTCTGCGGTCATCGTATGTTTTGTTTTATCCAAGTAGTCCACGGAGTATATCTCAGCCACTTGGTTCACCCATCTGAAACCGCGTAATTCCTCCGTTTAAATACTTTACGGTCAGGATCGAAATAAGCAGTACACCCATAGAAACAGCCGCTATAGCACACGCCATCCAGGTAACTCGCACCCGAGGGGTACTTAGTGCTCCGTACTACCTGCTTACTCGCTTATCCCCCTCACCAACCTCCGGGACTCCTCTGCGGCTCCTTCCCCTCTTTCACCCACGGTGACCCTCCAGCTGCGCACAGCCCACGCTATCTCTGTATTCCGTGAGTCCGTACGATGCCCACCAACCTGTCAAAAGTACGGTAGGTCGCACACGAGAGACCGGATCCCACCCACCCTCCATCTCCCGGAGTCTGCAGTACAACGCGAGATCGCCCATCGTTCATCCCCACCGAAACACTCCAGCGAACCCTTCGCCCAGTAGGAAGTAGACGGCCTCGCCTCCCGACACATGATGTACGCAAATACATCCATGGCGCGCTGGGCCGAGTGCTCCGTACAATGGATATGTGTGGGGTGCCGGGTTGATCCATCGTTCGTCACGCAGCAGTAGTAGCAGCGAGTCGCGACGGACGGAGGACATGGTCGCCCGCGGTGTCTACGGGGTGTGGTATCGGTATCACCATCGGACTCTACTCCGGAGTAAAGTCTGTTCGTTCGAACGAGATCGGATCGTCGATATTTGATGGACTGGACTCCAGACCGGGGTCCGGAAGTGGTGGGCGCGGTCCCGGCCGCGAACCTCAAGGAGTCAAGGCGAACAGGCTGAGTGAATGACTCGTGAGCCGCGGCCTGAGTCGTGGGACCTAGACCTGGACTGCATGGAATACCGTACTCCGTATCTATGATAGTCGTCCATTGTAACCCGTACGGACCTCATATTACTCCGTTCTTACTATAGAAAGCGAAGACTTTTCCAGAATTTGCCTTTTTGGGCGGGGTTGGGGATCGTTTGCCTTCTTTTTCCACTCTAGAACGTTCAACAAAGGCGGGAGAGTCGGCTTTTGTGCCCGGCCGCGTGATCGCTATGTACTGCGGCACTGCAGTCTAGGTATCTCCGGTGTAGAGACGGGAAAGGACCGAGGCCAAGGAAGGCGTTGTGGGTATTTACTAGAATCTTACGGAGTACGTCTCCGAGAACAAAGCACGTGGGGGTCCAAATGGATCAAGTCATCAGTCGTTATGTTTGTCAATATATACAGTACAGGTTTGTTTAGGTCCAAGAATGGTAAGATGAAGCTGGTACACACGCTTTGAGCCACAAAAGAAATCGTTTTGAGTGTGAATGCTTCAAGGAGTGGAAGGCCGGTCTGATCTATATCTGTCTGGAGGGTGTGACCCAAGCCAGATCGAGACAGACCAGACCGGGAGAAAACAAACAAGAGCAAAGGGTGACCCTGTCGGAGTATATAGAGACAAACAAAGGAAATGATGAAGATCGGACAAGGAAGGTAGAGGTAGGTAAAGTAGGGTAAGAATGGAAAACGCTGAAAAGACCACCCCGGTGGCAGCCCCGCTGCCCAGAAACAGGAAAAGAAGAAAAAGTAAACAAGTATCATCAGACATTAGAAGGACATCTCGGTTCATAAACATATCAGTCGTATCATCAGTAATCGTAACACAATTGCCGTCCTCGTCCAGTCGTTTGATCCAACCCGCATATGCAACATAAAATCATCAAAAATAAGAACCCCAAAGATAGGATGTAAAGAAGTAGAATGAACAAATGTTGTCTTCGTTCGGCTCTGATCCGACTTTTTCGGTGGTTCAGAGTAAGAGTAGCTGAGGACGCCGAGCCCTCAGCTCATGTCGGACTACCCATAGTGCAGTAGAATGACGCCGAACGAAGGGAAGTACAGAGTGTACAGAATGCAGAAGCGCTTTGGCGGCCTGTGAGATCCGTTCCAAGGCATGATCCGGACGCTGATAAAACCACGTGTACGCCGGTAACCCGCAGAAAAGTATCAAAACATCGCTAAATTGTCGCACAGTCATGAAAAAGCTAGTCGATAACATATATCCAGGCGAAGGAAACGTAAGCTGTTCTATGCATGTATATGGCTAAGTCTGGCTAAAGCTGGCCAAAAGTCGTGTATCGTTAGATTTGTCATTGAGAAGGACGTCAAAATCGTGGGTGAAGGTAAAGTGAGAAAAGCAGATTGGTCTCTTGGAGGAACGGGGGCGGCAGAATGGGAGCTGTCTTTGGATCGCTGATGTGGGAACTCCTGGTCTACTCAGGCTAGGGGAAGCCTGAAGCTTATTCTCTGGCGGCAGGAGCGCCGTATTCCTGAACCATTCGTCGGAAGTCGCGAATCACCTTTTCAGGAACACGGTCCCACATGAGGGACCGGGAGTAAACATCAGAGGTAGCCTTGTGAGGCATCCTGGCCTGCGCTGCATTGCTCCTCATCGCAGCCAATGCCTGCTGTAGATTAGTAGGCTGCTGTGACTTGTAGCCGGCGCCAGTTTCGTCAAACGTGGTGAGCGAGTTATATTGTTCAGCGTTGAGAGCAAAAAGCTGCTCCTGCTCCTGTTCCTTGGTTGGCATCGCAAGACTCTCGTGAAGCTCGTCCAGGTTCGACGTGGAGGCTGACCCCGTCATCTGAGCCATCTCCGCACCGGTAATAGTGGTGGGGAGCGGACCAGCAGACGACGAAACGGCAGGCTGGTTTGACGAGTGCGTAAGCTCTGGGGGTGACGAGGCCAGCACCGCCTTGAGAACATTGGCAGACTCTGCGCGGTATTCCTCAGAGAGACGCGGAAGGGAGCGAGCCGGAAGGGAAGCGCTGTTAGAGGCAATAAAGGCACCGAAAAGGAGGCACATGTAGAAAGCATTCCAGCTGAAAGGATACTCGTTGTTGGCGGTCTTTTCGGAGGCTTTCTCATTCGCGGCAACGACCATAGCTTGCGAAGGCTGAGCGGCATGGCCGACGGGGTCTGCGTCCAGAGAGAGGCCGTTGACCATGGTAAAGTCTTCCCAGGGGCTGCTCTCCATGGTCAAGTGCTCAAAGTCGGAAAATTCAGTGTGAGCGTTAGATTTCCCATGGCGCTCCATTTTTTCTACTGTCTCTTTGAGAACATTGTTCTTCTTTCGAAGATCGGCTGTCTCCAGGGTGTGAACGCGGATGAGTTCGTCCTTTTCCATATGCAGGCTGTTGATGTACTCCGAGATCTTCTGCTGTGTAGCCAACCATTCGTCCTTCTCGCGAAGAAGTTCAGATTCGCGCAGTCTCATATTTTGTAGCTCCTCCTCGAGCTCGTTGATGGCCTGCGTGAAATGTTTCTTTTCTTCCTCAAGTTTCTCGGTGTGGAGCTTCTTGCGCTGTCGAGAATCCAAACTAAACACCTATTAGCCCTTCGAAGCAGAGACTGTAAACGGGATGTCACTTACGCGGCCTGACGGTTCCTCAACAAGCGTTTCTGTTGCTTCAGCTCCTTGATCTCTTCCTCGTTGGTAGACTGGTTGATGAGATGGTCGATATTGTTTAGAGTCCTCTCGGCCGGGATTTCGAAGCGAGCGTTCTTCTTCCGAATGCCATCGCGACGGACGCTGAGAGGGGAGCTATTTCGGTAGGTAGGGCTGTTCTTTGGTCGAGAGCCATGATCAGGTATGTCGGTCGATGCCGGCATCCAGCCCTGACTTGACTGCGGTGACATGGCGACAGCCCCCGACGGCGCGAAACCCATGTGCGGACGATATGACATGGACGGCATACTGACAGTATTTACCGGGCCGACAGCACCACCAGCGAACGGAGCGACCGAAGTATTTTCCATCTCGGTGGGGTAATGCTCATACATAGCAGATGGTGTACATGAACCAGAGTCTTTGGAGATCGGCCACTGTTGAGGATGAACGTAAGGCAGTCCATCCATCCTCATGAAAGGATTTGGGGCAGATTCAAAGAATGGGTGGCCGACTTGCGAACTATGACGAGACTGGGTGCTGGATACTGATTGGGAGAAATCGGACCAGACTGAGTCTCGATGTTGGAAGGTGTCTGGGCCCTGCTCGTACGAATGCCTTCGGTGGTCGGCAGCGGATGTGAAGTCTGGGGACGTTGTATCAAGGATCTTGTCGTCTAGTACGCTCATTTCGTCGTCTTCAGGATATGATGATGATGACTGTGTCTTTACGTCCAAGGTGGAGGGATGCTGGTGATAAAAGTCAAAGACTGGTTGGGAATATCTTGCCATGACTGGGCAAATGAGACGGAGCGAAGAGCGACGAAGAAGAAGAGCCCTTGAGGTGATACAAGAGGCGGTGTGTTGATGTGCGGGGTGGGGGTACAAGAATAGATGTAGAAGAGAGGTAGATGGACGAGGATATGAGAGATGAGATGAGGAGAGGGCGGAGGAGGTGATGATGCGATAGATGAAGAAGACAGGAGGCCAGAGGCAGATACCGCAGAGCGATGTAGAAGGCAGGTGATGGAGTGGGAGGGGAAAGTGAATATAACTACCTGATCGCGTTATGGAGAGGGCAGAGGGTTGTGTACCTGAATCCGTTCGCCAGGAAAATCAAATCAAAAAGTCAGAAAAAATAGAACAAAATAACATTCAACCCAAGAGTAGCAAAGATCAAATCAATGGCAGAGACTCTGGATCGACCGATTCAGACATTCGGCGGTCAGCAAAAAGTCAAGAACGAGGCGACGATTTCTGAGGGCTTCCGAGCTTAACGGGCCTCGATTATTGGATGCTTCGTTGGGCAGACGTGCAGCTCGGGGCAGTTTGGCATTCAGAGCAGATGAATAAGCATCAAGAGGAGATCCCAAACAGTCGCTGCCTTAGATAATACTGGGAACCGTGGACCCTCGGGCGATCCATACACTGTAAACAGAGCCGTGGCCTATCAAGCACTCTGCTCGCTGTCGTTTGCGACACCCTCCCGTAACCCGTTCTCGCACGGACGGCCTTCAGGACGATCCAGCAATGGGTATCCTTCCACTACTCACAGCCCGACTCTGAGCCTCCATCACATCCATCCCCGGATGATTGGTTTTCCGCTCCCTCTTCGCCCTCAAACAGTCAATCCTTCCTGTTGATCAAGTGTACCTGAGTCTGCCCCATCTCAGCCGTTCATGCGCCTCTGCTTGAGGACTGAGGATGCTGCCCAAAAGGAAGCCGTCTGTGCGCTTGGTCAGGGTGCATCATCCAACTCCATCTCATGATCGTTTCGCTTCTCTTTTGGGTTAAAGGTAATTTCGGATTACAGAGCCAAAACGCCCAGTCATACGCTCTGCCCGCAGAGAGTCTCCTGTTTGAGACGAAAGAGGGGCAGCGATCAGATGAATGATTGTATAGGCCGTCTTTTTCTCAGCCTGGCAGAACCAATCAATCCCAGCTTAGTGTGACCCTCCCGGCGGCCCATACAAGGTTGGACGCTCATCGCTGCGACAGTGCGACTAGAGGGGTAGGCCGAGGAAAAAGTACTGTACTGACTGTCACTGCCCTTATGGCATTGTGACCCAAGCATGTCATAGTTCCAGCTTCCCTGAAAAAAACCGGTATCTCTGGTACATTTAGGGCCGGCCCGTAGGGATCCAGGGCTCCAGTGATCGATCAGTGACGGGCCCAGTCTGGTTTAGTGTACCAAAGACGTACTCCGTATCATAGTAGTGACTGGCATAGTCACGTACTCGGAGAGTCGGAGCAGGCTCTCCGTGTCCGTGCTCGGCCGATATGGCGATGCTTGTAGTACTACCGAAGCAAGGCGGATGCATGGAATTTCAATCGATTCCGTCAGAATAATTAGACCCCGTCGAGAAACCAATTTGCTTGCTCAGTAGGAACTAGAGGAACTTATTAGTGCCCCTCCTTCCTATTGCGGCCGTTCTGCTCGAGCTTACCGTCAGTCTCCCAAAGACGAGCTGCCATCTATCGGACCGCGGTCCACGCATAATCCAAAAAGAGTAAGGAATCAACTCTCAGTGATCTCCCAGGCGGGGTGTCAACCGGGACGTTGTCGGAGATTGCTGAGGAGCATAGACATCATCCGTCCCACCGTGTCCACGCAATTGCCGGAGTATTGCACGTTGATAGGGGATTCCTCGAGGGCTGTTCGAGCCAAATGGGTGTCGCACAGGGACAAGGCGGGTTGATTGCGGCAGAGCTTCGCTGAGACGAGGGCGATCGATAGGTTCGTCCGGTGTTGCGCATGAAGTCACTGCATCCTTACGTGCCGGGTCACGGGGCCGCAAGACACTCCTCGACTCAGTTGACTTACTCACCCAGACACTCTATTTAGGTCTACTCGGAACGGGCAGGCAACGAATGCGCCTGATGCATTAATTGGCAGTATTGGCACAGTTTGGTTGTTAGGAGGACCGAATCATGTCGATGTCCTCCTCGGGCAATGCTGTCAGAGCGCATAACTCGGCGGGTAGTACAGCGTGACTCTGCATCAGATAAGATGAAACATCAATCAGGGCGTCACTGGTCCTGGTCCACCGTTATATGCAGGAGGCATGATTTGCTCTCCTTCTCGAAGCATCATCGTCAAGCTACCTTCCTGGTCAAGGCACTCCATCTCCCGAGGCCCGCCGTCAACTGGAGAACTACGAAACGTATCTACTCCGTACTTCTGTCTCCAACGAGTCCATCTTTACGGACCAAAGACTCTGAGTCACACTGAACGCGTTTCAGAAGTCGCGAATACCACCAGACGTCATCGCCTCTGCCACGTTCTCCAGCCTGACCGTCGTCGATTCGCGAAGTAACAAATGCCGGTGTCCATGGAACAAAGACCACGGCACCTCGCCCATGTCTGCGAGGTACTTGAATCAATAATAGGAGCAGACAAAAAGGAAGTGGCGAGGTGCCAGATAAGCGAATGGGAACTCTCCCGTCGCCCTTTGGTCTCGTCCTCATGCCTACATTATTTGATATCGTGGATTATTCAAGGCCCAACCCGTGGATCCCGGCGTGCGCAATTCCTCGAGATGGTATCACGATGAGAACCTTCTTTCTGCCTCGACAAGTTAGATGCGCTGGGCCTTCGACTTCGTTCGGACAAGTCATCCTATGACCTCTTGGATCCTTCTTTCCTTTCGAAGCATATGCTCCCGCGGCGACGCAGAACTCAGAAAGACAGTAGTGAGGCTTTCTCCTCCGAACCTTTCGCTTTGGTTTTCTGAGACCGGACGATACTCTATATCGAGAAGGCTCACCCTACGGTGACGCTGCTAGAGACGCCATTCTGGCGGTGTACAAGCGCGGCTGATCCAATTGCAGGACAGGGCGCGATCATTCTGTGGAGTGTTTAAATCTCTTCACCCAAATCAGGACATCCAAAACATCTCCGTAGATAGTCCTTGGCTCCATTCTAACGTCTATGACCGAATGATATGTTATTGCTCTCGGGCGAGTCGGAATATAGACTCTACGAGGCATCATTACCTTACGGATACAACATTAGAGATCGCTAACAAGGAGGAAAACAAGGCTTGAGAGGAATCTGCCTTTCAAGGTAAGTAATCTTCCGAAACTCAATAGTCATACAAGGCAGAATCATTCATGATGTTAAAGGAACGTTAGCCGAATTATGGCTGACATTGGCTTAGTTCCATGAACCATGCCGATCCTTCTCGGACCAGCTGCACGATCTAGTGCCCAACGTTGATTCTGAACTTTAACGGTGATACAATCTGGTCATGCCATTGCTGCTTATAGATTGTTCTACAATGGACATATCTCATGCACGAGACATAAATGGTCGTTGTGCACGAAGGACTCCAAGAAACGCTGCGTCGCAAGCTCAAGGTCCGCGCGCGGTGCACCATTACCCTGAGTTGCGCAAAGAGCGGTAAAAGAGCCCAATCAGGTACTAAGACTGGGACGGAAATCTTGATGTCGAAAGTATCAAGGAGTTACGGTCGAGGTTCAAGACTTTCGACATCCAGGCTCGGTTTCAGTTGTAGTTCTCCCAAGCAGCGGTCAAGAATTGGAATATGGACTCCTCGGCCTCGATTCTACGGATATTTCATGTGAATCTGAGATAGGAGTATTACTTGAAATGGGAAATGTATCCTGACTCAATGATTATGTGGATTCTTTCTAGAAAGTTGGACTCCGTTCTCCATGTGGTGTGCTCGGACTTCTCCGTATAGTTCCTGGATATCTGCTTGCCGGCACAACCAGCACAAAACAGATTACCTCAACAAGAAGACATGCTGAACTAGCCAGGTACTACAGACGCCCTAGGCGCCAAAGACCTTACAGTGAGAACTGAATGCCGGGTCCCGGTAATGCAGGATCCAGCATTCAGCGCCCGACTGAAAGATGTGCACGAACAAAGAAAGACTCGGCCCTCGAGGCTCGCAGTCCACCTGCCTGCCTGCGGTAATCTCCCCTGGACCACCGCACGTTCCAACTACAGAGTTGGGCCCTAGCTTGCCAATCTCAATCTCTACAACAAATGAACCATGAAGAGAATCGCCTGGCCCCTCAACGCGTGGTTAACGCAGCAACACACTGCGGATGTACCCTGAACTCCGCGATGGCATTCATGCCCATCTCCAGCTTCGCAACATACTAGCCCTCTCAAGTCTAGTGCAAGTATTGCCTCGCATTGCAGCAGTCTAGTCTACATCCACACTCACAGATCACCCCAAGGGTCAGAGCCAAAGCTGAAACCAAAGCAGAGCAATGCAATGCAGCTTTCCAGTCGATCCCGCCATCCGAGTGGCCGTGGGCAATGAGGCCGACTGCTCCACAGGCCACCTGGACCAGTAGGCATTTGACAGCCCGGGGACCAGGTACAGATACATGCTTCGTACAGCGTGTCTTCGGTAGCCTGCATAGCCAGGGCATGGCATGGCGATGCAATGCACGAGTTGGGTACTATATTAGTTGATGTGGGTAAACATCCTAGTGCGAATCCTGCTGGGCGGTTACTACCTGACGTAAGTTTGATTTGGAAGTTGGGGCTTTCTTTGAATTGGAGGTCGGTCTGGTAGTGACTCATACTTCTGGGTGAGAGTGAGGGGAGTCGGATACTTGGGGATGCCCCGGGAAGAAGACCATATTGCGGGGTTCTCGACTTACTCTAGAAAAAGAAAGAAGGTAGGTAAAGCTAAGCAACTTCATTGAATTCCTAATCTCGTCATGAATGAAGATATTCTACAACCTTGATAACCATCCAATACCGCGCCATATAACTCCCGAAAGAAACTGCGAGAATCATGCCGTACAAAGTCGAAGAGGGTATCTGGGGTATCTTCAAGAAAGCAATAACGAGTGGATAGTCAACTATGTATCCAAACTGAGAGGATTCTCGCTCTATCCGCCCTCCTCGTGGCCCCGTCCGAACGCCGAATGCGAGCCAGCCCAGAGATTACAGACTGCAAGTTAGTGATGGAGTACAATCAAAGCCGGATAAAATCCTGCTGCTTCGAGACTTCACCAGTTTCTGTTCCTTCAATGAGTTCTGCCTCATCCGAAAGGTAATCCGAGTCGACATCATCGGAGCCGATTTCGTCGAACTCCTCTTCATCGCTGGAAGCATCGGATTCATCGTCACCTTCAGCTTCTTTAGGAGCAGCATTCTTCCGAATCTGTCCTGCGCGGTCAACATGGGGTAGTCGGCAGTGCTTCTTCTTGCAAACACCCGTGTTGGCATAGTCAGGACACTCGTGAACATGTCTCTCCTCGCACATCTCGCCCTTCTCACAGTATCCCAAGGTCGCAAAAGCCCTGCATACTGGCGCGCCAGGGGTGACTCGTACGTGCGCATAGCGACACTCAGGGTTAGAACAGCGACCTCGAAGGAAATGCACACATGCAGGAGACCTATGAGGTGATGGTTCATGGGACAAATCACAACTATTACCTGCGCTACACTTGCCAGTTTGAAGGAAGTCTTTGCAGATAGCGACTTTGTCGGGATCGTGGATGTATAGACATGAAGGCCCCTTGTAGCAGGTACCTAAACAAAGCCGTTGGTTAGCACAGCTCCCTGGGATCCATGCAATGGCAAACCGAATGACAAAAATGGAAACCTGAAAGTTTGGAGGGAAGAATGGGTACCCGTCGTAGTGAATCTTTGGCATAGCTCGTCCTTTTTCTTGACTGCCGAGGGCATTCTGCAATCGTTAGTCTGTACTAACAAAGAGCGAATCGGACCAATCACCTTTTCGATGTTACTGCACCTAGTCGATGAAGATTGCCGTTCTTGCTCCGGACGAACGTCACTCCAGCAACCTTCACCCTCTTCGGCGTATTGTTCGCAGTGTTCGGGTCATCTAATATATGTAAGCCAGCTCTCTCTACCAGCATGGAATGAGTGGGAATCGCACTAGAAACTCGGATCAGCTTGCCACCACCGCGGGAAACACGAAATGGTATGTCGTTGAGAAAGATCTGATACTCCCCAGAAGATTCTCCAGGTACAGCGGCCTGAGGCGCAGAGCTCGAGGCAAACTGTCTACCCGCGCCCTGTGCGAACTGCAGCACCTTCGTCTGCTCAATCTGAGCCTTCTTCTGCGCTTTCGCTTTACGCGTTTCTTCCAGAGCCTTAACTCTCTTCTGGGCCTCTTTATCATAGACGGCGGAATTAATCAGTTGCATATGTCGCGCGTGCTTCGTCACCCAAGAATTTGGTGTCGCCGAGCGACTAGTCTCATCAGTATCTATTGCCATTCCGTCAGGCGTCGAGCTTTGCGAAGCGGGGGTCGTGGAGTTGTTGAGGATAAGGGTACGGTGACGGTGAGGGGCTGCGCCACGTCCTCGACCATATGGTCGCCCACGATAAGGTGCCCAGCCTGGTCGACCGCGGTAGGAGGTGTGCCGCGCGACATGCGGACCGGAGTGCAAATCATTGTGAGGCGACTCGCTTGGAGTATTTCCATTCTTGAACCTGTTGATCTGGCCTGTGGAAGTTAGCAGCTTGAATTGGTCAACATGTCTCGCAGAGCGCGTACCAGCAAGCTGACTGATCTTGGCCATCAAGTCCTGGTCCTCGGACATCTTGGCCACAACTTCAGTACTTCTCTGTTAGCTTGACAAATATCTTCACCTTTGCCTTAATGCTGCGGTGGTGGGATTAGACTCGAGGTAGAGTGATGTTGAGGGGGTAAAGTGATGAAAGCTACAACTCCGCAGTGGCGCATATTATGAATGAGTCACGTGCACGTGCCCTCGCCGTCACAGGGCATAGAGTACGTAGTCCACTGTGCAACTAAAGGCTAAGCGAGAATGAGATGATACTAAACTGAAGTTATGATTGTATGTATGATGTGATTATTATTGACAGAATACCCAAGCGCCTGATTGAATAATCCATACCCCCAGAAAACGCCGGAAGTGCATATGCTACAGTAGAGAAACTTCTCTAAACCACATTTTCAAACTGCATGTCATCGTTATCCATGCCGGAAGCCATCGCATCGGTCTCTGAGCCCTCGTCAAAGTTGTAATCGAGACCAGGAGCGGCTTCTTGCTTGACATCCACAGCATTCGAGTAATTGCTCTCTCTCGCCTCCGGCTTCAGCTCCCACGTCATGGCAAAGTCGCCGGATTTCACCAAGTGGGCAATCATCTCCAATGTCTGCTTAAGATAAGCCTCCGGTTGCCGAAGTCTAGCTTTGAGTGTCTTAAAAGGCCAGTATCTGTACTCCCGGAAGCACTGGTAAATAAGATCCAGCAGCTCGTTCTGGGGCATACGAGTGGTCTTGTTTTCTTGTGCTTTGAGTTTCGTTGGCTTCGTCGCTTGCTAGAGACATAGTTAGCCGGAGTTTGAAGGTGTATGCGATTCCGAAACATACCACAAATGCGCCCTGGTCTCCAGGCAGAGCGTGTCTCTGGTTGAGCAACTTGGCTGGCATCTTGTCGACGTACTTGACTTCCCGCCTCGGCTTCAGAGCTTCCAGAGCCTTCTTCTCTGACAGGATCCTGAATTCTTCGTTCTCAACGGGGAGGCAGTTGAACTCTTCCTTCACATGTCCCACGAGAGCAGTCCGCTCTAACACCGGGTCAGCACACACCCAGGATTCTACCAGACCGTACACATACTTGGAATTGTTTTCCGAACGTAAGGCTCCCATTTATTCTTCCTCTCTTTTCTCCTCGCCTCGCGCTTCATCGACTCGTATAGAGCAGACCGCGTCTCACCAAAGGTTATCATCCGATTTTCGTAGCCAGGAATGTCCTTCTCCGTAAAGAGATATGTGTTCTGAGTCATGTGTAGCAAGTTCTCCGCATTCACCGTCTGCCGCGCCAAGACGTAGTCCTTCGGAATGTCGCGAGTCTCCTCTGTTTCGTTGAGGCGCAAACTGACCTACAAATCACGCTTAGTTAGCCGGCTTCGAGTCTGGTGAGTGAAAGTCCTGCGCAAATCCCCACCCGTTTAGGATTCTTCATATCTCCCTCAATCCTCACTGTGCCGATTTGAATTTCCTCGTCATCATCCAGCTTGGACCAGTGTTCCCAAAGCGACCGCGGTATTCGAGAAAGCCATAGACTCTGTCCCGCACTCGCGAAATCTAGATCGCCATCATCCTCGTACAGATCCTCGTCGTCGATATCGGCGAGAATAGTGTCTTTGCTTTCGGGATCCGGTTTAATGTAAGGCGAGGAGGCGTCCGGCTCCTGCTTGATAAAGGAAGACATGGCGCCGGGCTTGAGAAGCGGGGTTGGACGAAAGGGCGCAACAACTGTAAGCTTACGGCAGTGCGACTGATGGTACGCAGCTATAAGTGAGCGACTGCAGCGAACCAGCGAATACCTCGACTGAGCAAGGCGCAAGCGAGTGGTTGTTGAGATGATGCAAAGGCGGTTCTGGACTACCGATTCTATGCGTCAAAGAATTGCAGAATTGAGCGCAGCTGAAGGCGGTGAGACCGCTGTACTACCATGCACGCTGCATTGTGACAACTATGAAGAGCGCGCCACCTTAGGAGCTATACAGAGCAAGGAGTAGTCATTAGTACTCTATGTAGAGTCAGAAGCCCTATAGAAGGTAGGATAGCAAGGCTGCTAAGGCTCGCCACGGTCAAGCAAGGTTAAGTATAGTCTACTAAGCTTTTAGTGGTCAGCAAAATATATATCGGATGCCGCCAGGGATATTTCCCTTCCACCTTATTCAACTTCCGAGGAATTCCAACGTTACCATATCAAGAGAGCGTCTCGCTGGAACCTTGATGCTGATATGTGCTCACATAGTATATAGCAGGAAATAGCACCACTTCGAGATCTATTTTGTCCCAATGGCTGCCTCGTCTCCCGTAGCAATACCTACTGTAGGTAGCTCTTATCGATAAGTGCACCTTAACATCGATAAGTGCACAACCATCTCCAGCTTCACCAGCCATCAGCATCCCCACTTCCGAACACCGCAGCTCTAATTCCTCACCAACACGACCTCATGCCGTCTCAAAAGATAACATCCGCCCTCGCGGAGATAGAATCTTCTGCAAACTCTCAAAACAAGTTCCAACTCTACAACGACCTCCTCGCCGAAACCGTATCAACATCGCCCGAACCCCAGCTCGCCGACGACCTCATCTACTATCTCGACTCAGTCCTAAGCGAAGATCTCAGCATCGTCGCCGCCCGCCCAATCCTCGACTCCTTTATTGAGATCCTACGGAAACTCACACCTGAGACCCAAATCAAAGTCGGCCAACACGCCGTGACCCTCCTCCAGTCCCGATCCACGTCCGTCGAGGAGCAGGACGCCCAGATTCGCGAGATCCTAGCTGACGCATACGAATCTGAGGAGGAGTACATTGCGGCGGCGAAGGCGCTTCAGGGGATTCACATTGACAGCTCACAGCGGCTGGTTTCCGACTCAGCAAAAGTCAAGCTATGGATCCGGATCGTGCGATTATACCTAGAGGAAGACGACACAACTAGTGCGGAGGCATTCCTCAACCGGATCAAGAACCTGCCGAGCAAGATCGAGGACCACGAGTTGAAACTACACTTTCGACTCTCCCAAGCCCGAATCCAAGATGCCCGCAGACGCTTTCTAGACGCCAGCCAGGAATATTTCGCTGTTAGTCTCGCCCCCGGCGTGGATGAGAGTGACAGACTCCAAGCCCTTGCGGCCGCCATTCGCTGCGCCGTTCTCGCACCGGCCGGCCCACAGCGCTCTCGAACTCTAGCAACATTATACAAGGATGATCGCGCAACCTCCGTTGAAGAGTTCGGCATTCTAGAGAAGATGTTCCTCGACCGTCTCCTCACGCCGGAAGAAGTAGCCGCCTTCTCGCAGCGTCTAGCCCCGCACCAGCTCGCACAGACCGCAGATGGAACAACAGTACTCGACAAAGCCGTCGTAGAGCACAACCTCGTCGCCGCAAGCAAGCTTTATGAGAACATCAAGACCGACGCGCTGGGCGCTATCCTCGGCCTGCAGGCTAGTGGGGATCTAACTGCGGGTGAGAAGGCCGAGGCGTATGCGGCGCGGATGGTCGAACAAGGGCGGTTGAGTGGGAGCATTGACCAGATCGACGGCATTATCTACTTCGAATCAAGTACCACTGCTACAGGGCGCCATATAAGGCAGTGGGATGCTGGTGTGCAGGGACTCTCGGAGGGGGTGGAAAGGGTAGCGACTAACATTGCGGAGGGCCATCTGGTATGCTGATATTCTTCTGATTTGGACAAGCTGAAATGACGATGGAGCGAGTACGCTAACATCTCTTGTTTTCTCTATCTAGAATTCCACTGCACAAACAGCTCACTAATACGAAGCGGCAACAGTCAGACTATTAATGAAGCTCATGATTGAACACTCATAATGAAACCAATACCTCCTGTAAGAGCATCGACAAGCTGGATTACCCAAGCAAGGGAGCCATCTCAATACATTGATTATCATCTTTCACATGACTAAAAGCTGCGTGACGACCTCAATCATAAACACTCATATTGGGTATAAGACATTACATTGACACCATTACATGGCCTCCATACATAGGTAGCAGAGGTAACCAGCCCTCGACTTCAAATTCAACATACCCGTCGCCACTTGACATACCCAACGTAGGTCAGACCAACCAGCGGTACATGTACCTGCTTACTCTGCAGGTGCCTGTCCTAGAGTATAGACCATAACTCAGGTCTGCGCTTCGGCGGTCTTCCGTCGCCAGGACGAGAGACCGCGCGCGTCGGGAGGTATTCGACATGTCGTCTCATCCAGAATACTGTCGCGCGTGCATAGCAAGAAAGGGATGTGTAAATCGGAGTCCAGACTCGAGGGCCTTGACATAGGGCGAGATCCAAATTAAGAGCCGTATTTCAAACTTGATTATGCGATCGAATGGACTGCCCGCTATTCTGCACGACATCGATTTCCGTGCGAACCTCAATAGCCAGCGGGCTTGGAGGACTCTGGAAGCTAGAGATATCACGAGGAGAGCGAGAAAGTGAGAGGGACCTATCCGCGCGCTCCTCAAGCTTGAATGCAAAGAATTTCTCCGAAGCAGGCGACTTTGCGGCTGAGAGGGGGATCTGGGAGATCGAGGTATCGGTTCGGTCTGTCGGGACATAGTACGCTGCGTTGTCCTGGCGAGCCCCTGATAGCTTGAACTGCGGGAACAAGCCACGAATGATGGGGAGGCAGGAGCATGTCAGACCTATGGACGGCTCGATGTGTGTCCATAGCGTTGCTTTGTATACTGTGTATGTAACGTCCGCGGGGTCGATCCAGAAGAGCACGACGATGCGGTAGATAGAGGCAAGGCAGACGATACCGCCGATGGCAAAGACTCCATTCAGCGCGAGCTTGTCTTGCCACGAGCGTTGGAGGTTCCAGATCATTGGGATTGGGAGGGCGAGGATGGCAAAGTCCACGAGGACATTGAAGACTTGATTGACGATGATGAACTTAGTGCTGTCGAAGCAGGTGCCGGTTATGGTGTGGTCCCAGTACGCGCTTAGGGGGCGGCATTGGAGGCCACAGGCGACGAAGATGGCGGCGCCCCAGAGGGCGATTATCATGTTCATAACGAGCGAGGTCCACTGGAAGGAAGGGATTGTGAAGACGCGGCGGTAGAAGCAGACAAAGGAGATTTTGGTGAGCGGGCTGAGGGCAAAGTAGGTAAATTGGTTTGCTAGGAAGATCTGAGGACTGAGTTAATGATAGTCCCTTGGTCAGGGTTGGGTTTGAAAGCACCTTGTAGAAGTTCTGGATTGTTTCCTCGCTCAAGTCTGCCTGGTGAGAGCCGTTACCTCCAATTAGCACCCCTACGGTGCGGTTAGTGACTGTTCTGAAGGTATAGCGGTGCGTAGCATGTAGACATACACAAGACGAGCTCAACAAGCATTCCGAGAAGCAATATGGCGGAAAGGAAACAAAGATAGTCGTCCATGCCAAACCGAACTCTCCTTCTGTATCGAGCAAGAATCCGAAGAAGAACAGCAGCAAGGGATAAGGCAACCAGCACCGTCACGATTGCTATCATAGCACCACCTCTATGAGTTAGAGCCATCCTGGGGGTCGAGTAACGCGTGAAAAGTCCTAGACAGAACGAAGGTCTGGGATCAAGGAAAGTATAGTCGGGATGTTTCAAAACACGAAAGTGAGGAATGGAGCAGCACCAGGCTAGATATTATCGGCGACTGCCCAGTCCGACGGAGAAAAACAAGCCAGGAAAGAAGAAGATTTTGGAGGAATAGGTTTAGGGTAAAGGGTATATGTAGTAGCTCATCTGTTCCAGGCTCCCGAGTGATGAAACTACAAGATGCCCCCAGAAACGGTCAGTCCGATCAGCAGGGTCGGCGGCACCTACTCGCTGTATCCATGCTCCAGTCTTCGGCAGTGGCGGACGAACCGGCATGGAAGGGACTCTGGGGCATAGTGCATAGCTTATTTCGGCGCGCAGAGATTGTCAAATAATGCATGTGTTCAAGCGGCCTATTTGCTGCTTTGAGATATGGTGCAGATATGAGGAAGGCACTGTCAACTTCTGAAGACATGATTGGCCTCTCAAAGAGAAATAACAGGAGTGTCGTCATGCATATTGGTTCTTGAGCATCAATGAGCTGTGGAACCCGGAGCAATATGCCTGTCAAGCGAAGATCGACCACACTATGCCCGTTCGATAGATCGCCACGAACCACGGCCCAAAGCAAGCTAAGAGTAAGCTTAGTTGGAGTGCTGTCACCCGTGCCCGCCTCGAGCAAGACAGTGGATCTTATCATGGTACTATTTGAGTCAAATGTGTGCCTTCGACGCCTGAACGCGCAATGCCAACTATTAGGTAGCCCATACTATATCGAGGTCCAAGCAGCAGTGTGGGATATCCTGGATGTCGTCTCCTGCAAAACATGCCTCAAACAGCGTAGACCGAACGAGTCACGAGACTGAAACTTGTCTCAGTTACCGAATTTCTGGGAGCAAGGACGTTGGCAATCTCCTAGGGCTGCGGCGGATCCAGGATGCGACAATTGGCTGACAGGTGAGCGATCAGTGATCACAAGTGCGCTTTTGATATTTGGATGTCTTATGCCGATTGTGGTCCATACTTAAGCCTCAAGGGTCGAGACCGTTGATATGCATATTCGGTATAGAGTAATATGGCCGACCTCTGAAGGTGACCGTCGCGCAGGAAGCCCTCCCGAGTCGGAGCGTGAGTTTGATAGCTTTTTGGTGCTCTGCTGATCTGCAGTTGAGCTTCCAGTTGCGTGCAATGGGCCTCCACGGATACACCATGTGCCAATAATGAGCTTGATGAGCATAGTGATGATGTTGACGGATGAGGGGTGAGGTGTTGGTGGGCGGAAACGAGAGCGCAACCGAAGATCATCCCGGCGCTTCTCTTCCAAGGTTCCCCAACCACCTGCTCTCCTCGTGCCGACTGAACGGTCAACAATCACCGACTCAGCGCTCTTACCGAGCCAAGTCATGATTGCCATCCTTAACCAGGTCATCATCCAATGGATGATCGCATTATCATCGGCTTCGACTTCGAGAACGAGATGTTTGCGCCGACTCGACCGTTGATCCAGGGGATACACCACCCGGGATCTTCACCTTCTATACCGGAAAAGTCGTGGTTTGATATGGATTGACTCTTCCAAGCTTCAATGCTTTCGTGGATTCAATGGATCGATAGTAGTGTCGGTTATTGGCAATAATATGGGGTAGACTGTTCACCAGGCCCATGCACTCGGTAGCTACCAGGATGTTGGCAATACTATGGCGGAAACATCCACGATAACGTTCCACACGGGCTCCTGGACACACCATCATCATGGACATGTTCGATTCCGGGATCAGATGACTGACAGCTCCCCTCTCTACGCTTCTTGCCGCCTTGCCAGAATTTCGTGTTCTCTGTCCTCGGGACTCGGTTGGAATTTTAGAAATTGGCACGGACGGGCCACGGCCCACAGCACGGCACTTGCACCCACCTGCTCCCACTCGAATGGAGCTAGCTCCACGTTTTGCGCCGCGTGCTTTGTCTACCTATGGGGTAAAATTGGTCCAACTACTGGAGGCGGCGAAGAATAAGCACTAGGCTGCGAGGGGTACCTAGACTACCGCGATAAAAACGCCTCTCTGCCTTGGTGGCATGATGCATGGTATCCTGACTGCACCAGCCGTGGTTGCTTAACAAGATCAAGTGCACATCCCTCGTATTTCGCGATAACCTCGTGGCCTGGTATCTTGGTTGATCGTCGATTGACTCGCTTCCCTGACAATGGCAACCCCGACTCCCTCGGTAATTCCTTTGATCATCAACGGCAAGGAAGAGCTTGCTTCAGCAACATTCAATGTGATCAGCCCTTACACAAACGAGCCCTGCTGGGCTGCAGCGTCCGCTTCTCCCCAGGATGCCATCCGCGCAGTTGAGGCAGCCGAATCAGCTTTCCCCGCATGGTCCCAGACTAAGCCGACTGTGCGACGAGATATCCTGCTCAAGGCGGCGGAACTGCTTGACAGTAGACTCGAGAAGTATGCCGAGCTTATGCAAACCGAAATGGGAGCGGATGTAGGAGCGTCGCAATTCTTCGTTGTTCCCCTGGCCATCCGTATGTTAAGAGAGGTGGCAAGCCGCATCACCTCAATATGCGGAAGTGTACCTGTTGTCGAGGCGGAAGGACAGAGCGCGATCATCTATAAGGAGCCGATGGGAGTTATTTTAGGAGTCGTGCCATGGTAAGTTTGCGTGCTGTCAAAATTGTATCGGACCAGGACTGACAGTATAGGAACGCACCATACGTGTTCGGGGTTCGATCTGCTGCCTGCGCCCTTGCTGCCGGCAATACGACAATTCTCAAATCGTCTGAGCTCACGCCCTGCTGTTACTGGGCGCTGACTCGCGCCTTCCATGACGCCGGACTGCCAGATGGATGTCTCAATTTGGTAGCCTGTCGCCCCCAGGATGCGGCCGAAGTGGTCAATGCCCTGATTGAGCACCCAGCCGTCAAGAAGGTTAACTTCACTGGAAGCACGGCAGTAGGTCGGAAGATTGCCCGTGTCTGCGGGCAAAACCTTAAGCCGTGCTTGATGGAGCTAGGAGGAAAGAACAGTTCGATCGTGTGCGCCGATGCTAATATCGAAACCGCGGTTAAGTCAGTAATTGCTGGATCTTATTTGAATGTATGAGCAATCAAACCTTGAGGAGGATTTCCGTACTAACGACCTTAGTCCGGCCAAATTTGCATGGCGACAGACCGAATCCTTGTGCACTCGTCCATTGCACCAATATTCGTGGAAGCCCTGAAGAATGCCCTACAGTCAATGTCAGACCCATCGACTCAACCTCCAACCTTGGTCAACGTTGCGTCCAAAACGCGTGTGCAGCGGCTAATTGAGGGTGCCCTCGAAGCTGGTGCTCATGTAATTCACGGACCCGTAGCCACAGAAACCGACGCATCAACTTCTGACTCTGGAGTTCGAATGCCGCCTGTCCTCCTAGGTGGAGTCAGGGAGGATATGGCCGTATGGCAGGAGGAAGCCTTTGCGTCTTTGGCAGCCTGTATGGCATTTGAAACCGAGGAAGAAGCGATCCGGATTGCGAATAGTAGCGGGTATGGGCTGTCAGCGGCGGTATTTACTGAGGATCTGCGTAAAGGGCTGGCAATGGCTAGGAAGATACAGTCTGGGTAAGTCACTTGCTTCCTCTTCTCTTCTGTCAGACTTGGCACCGTTGTCCGGAAGATAAAACTTACAAGTCTTTTCGCAGCGCCGTGCATATCAACAGCATGACCATCCACGACGAGCCAGTCTTACCTCACGGAGGCGTCAAGAACAGTGGCTGGGGCAGATTCAACGCCTCTCAGGGCCTGGAAGAATTCTTGGTCACGAAAAGTGTGACTTGGATGGATTGATAGTCTCCTGTCGGTAATGAGATAATGCACGCACTTTCATGTGGAGTCTACCACCAAAACAACAAAGCCCTGGATGGCGCTAAGCCTCAAGTCAAGGATGACTGCATGAGTGAATAACACTTCTGTGTGTAAACAAATTCTGCACGCTTCGATCCCCTGCTATACACGTGATCTGGTGTTTTGAGTGAGATATCGAGTCCAACACAACTGTGTTTCCCTCCTCACGACATCACTCCTCCCATCCCATCTCCTTTCAATACCTCTCTACCACTCTCGGAACCATAGTGCTCTGGCCTCAGCTTGGTCAGGCCACTTGGAAACAATGAAGGCCCTTGCCGACCTTCCAAACGAAATTGTCCTCCATCTAGCTGAACACCTTTCTACCTCCTCGCTCAACGCACTCTCCCAGACCTCAAAATGGTCGAACGATTTGCTGTCCGCTGAACTGTACGGCCGCGCAACTACGTACCATTTCGAAGATCAAGACCATCCCTTGATCTGGGCTACAGAGAGTCACAAAACCTGCGCCCTACTTAAGCTGTTGCCCTACTGCAATGACTGTTTCACCCTCACTGCAGCGCTGCATACCGCAGTAGATGTCGGTAATGAAGATGCCGTTGACATCCTTCTCAATGAAGGCGCGGATCCGAATATCATTGGGATGGTATCTACGGATGAAGAATCTGGCGAGCTAGTCGGGCGCAGAATACGAATCATCGAAGCCAGTGGCCATGGACGTTACCTCATTGTCAAGCGCGTCTTAGAATCTTTGCCTCATCTGATGAAGGGCGCTGCAGGTATAGTCTATACTATTTATCGAAGCGTCGACAGGCCCAATATTGGTGCTAACTCTTTCCGCAGGCATCAGAAAGCCCAAGTGCCATGAGCTTGTGACCCTGCTCCTCTCATTCAATGGTGCTGTGGTACACGGTAAACTCAAGCTCGCTAAGTTTATTTTCGATGAGACGAAGCTCTCCTTCCCCCCCGGCGTCGGTCCTATACTGTTCTATAAGGTCCTCGAGCGCGCCGACGTCAGTGCAATGTCCTTCATTTTCTCCAGAAGGCACGAAATCAACAGCCGTCCCAGCCTCATTGTCCTGCCTGAGCAGAACCCGTCAGAGCTTGGCTGCAAGCTGTCTCACACTCACGAATACATCAACTGCGTCTGGGAGGGCGGCCCAATTCTCAGCACCATCGCGTTGTTGTATGACAACAACCCCAGACCCCAGACACGCCCTTACCAAACCGACGTGATGGCCGGGGAACTCCTGGACTGGGGCGCCGATATCAACGCCGTCGACCCAGACAACGGACAGACAGCCCTCCACGTGGCAGCATACATGTCCGACTACGTCCTGGCTGAGCTCCTCCTAGACCGCGGCGCAAATGTCAACGCCGTCGACAATGACGGTAAATCGGCGCTTGTCCATCTGCTCGAGGACCCCGAGCCAGTCTGTGCGGAAGCACTACGTCAAATGGTCCTCATCTTCGTCCAGAAGGGTGCAGACGTGAACCTCCGCGTCTACGGCGAGAACGACCGCACGGCTCTGCATGTTGCTTCGGCACTGCCCGATTACCCGGGTCTCTTGTATGAGCTCTTGTATACCAATAAGGCGGAGGCCAATGCAAAGGACTTATTGGACATGACGCCCCTCCACGTCGCCGCCGCGAATAGCCACATGGAGGCAATGAAGACGCTTATTCTCTGTAACGCGGATACGGAAATTGAGGATGTCTTCGGCCGCCGACCTATTGATATCTCCAGAAGCCTGGGTCACGTTGCTGCCGTGCGCTTGTTCGAGCACGTTGAGCGTGAGAATGAGGCCTCGACCCCTGGCCAGGTCCGCAATGGCTGGGTTTTGGAGCTCCTGACTTACCGGATGGTTAGAAATCGCTTGGGGATCTAGGTTGCTCCTGGCTACTTGCATCTGGATTCTGGGATTTAATCTTTCAGAATATTTCATCTTGTTGGTGCTTTTGAGTTATGCCTCGCTTGAGGTCTGCCCGGCGACATTTGCGACTGATGCACAGGCAATCTTGAACGGGAACATGTGCGTTGCTCTTGACGGAGCCTACTGTACCGGCGAATGGGTCTCTAGCTCTCGTCCACGATTTTCTTTTTTTCTTTTGTCCTTTCTCTTCAGGAATACCTGATGGGTTGATGTTTCTACACTGTTTCACGTCCCATGCGGCAGCGGAGTTAGGGCTGTTTTGCTAGGCTATTCTGACCCCGACCGGCTAAAATGACTTACCTAGGTTATTGCTGGTCCTGGATAGCCTCGCACTGGCATTTCCTTTCTTGTATGCTAGCTAGCCCGTGCGGCAGAACAGATGATAGTTACATAGGTACTACGTAGGTAGAAACCGAAAGCCCTCGATCTCGCTACTCCTTCCGTGCGTGCACTTTATCCAATTCGCGGTAAATATCCGAGCGCATTTATCCGGGCCCGATTATTACCACCAATGGCTGCAGGTATCTCCCCTGTACTTCCCCCGGATTCGGCTCTTCTCCGGCGTAAATGCCTCGCTAGTTTGCTTTGGTATGAAGTGGTTCGATGCAGGAAAGAGGGTCTTTTCGCTCAGTAGTTTGTCCCAGCGTCAATAGCTTGGTGATCGAGGAGCAGAACTACCTAGACACAGACGAGGAACGGAGCGCATTCCGCTCCGCATTAAACTTGATGAATATGGCGAGATTCATTGTACATAATGGACTGAGTTCCTCGAAGCGAAGAAATACTCGTAATACCCACCGTGTTCCCAAACGGGCGAGAACGTCAAGATGCAGCTGAAGAACGTACTTTACCGGGGCCTGCCCTTTGCAGTCGCAACCATCGCGGCAGCCAAAACAATCAACCACGCCTATGAATTCAACCCCGTCGTCGTCTCCGGCGGCGGCTACATCACAGGAATAATCGCCCACCCTACTGAGAAAGACCTACTCTACGCGCGCACAGATATTGGGGGTACATACCGGTGGAGTTCGTCCGAGGACAAATGGATCCCACTGAACGACTTCATCAGTGCAGCCGATGAAAACCTACTAGGCACAGAGAGTATTGCGTTGGACCCCAATGATCCAGATCGTCTTTATCTTGCGCAGGGGCGGTATCTTAGTTCGGAGAATGCTGCGCTCTTTGTTTCGAGCGATAGAGGTGAGACGTTTGACATCTACCCAGCGCCGTTCAAGATGGGCGCCAATGAGCTCGGACGGAATAATGGGGAGAGGTTGGCTGTGAACCCCTTCAAGGCGGATGAGCTGTGGATGGGAACTAGGGATGCGGGTCTGCTGGTGAGTGAGGATGGAGCGAGGAGCTGGAGGAACGTGACTGGGTTCCCGAACGCGAACGCGAACGGAATCGGAATCTTCTGGGTGATTTTCGATCCGAGAAGTGAGGGGACCGTTTATGTTGGTGTTGGCGTGCCTGGGGGAATTTATGTTACCAAGGACTCCGGTGAGACCTGGAAGGCTGTACCGGGCCAGCCGCTGGAATGGGATGAAGATGTTCTTGTCTTTCCGGAGGAAGCGCAGCCGCAGAGTACAGGACCGCAGCCGATGAAGGGTGTACTGGCGGAGAACGGGGCACTATATGTGACTTATGCCGATGCGCCCGGGCCGTATGGTGCGACTTATGGCGGGGTCTATGTCTATAACACGACTTCAACCGAGTGGACGAATATCACGCCGAATGCTGACAACTCATCTCCGCCGCCCTTTGACAATCAGACATTTCCGGCAGGAGGGTTCTGCGGGCTCAGCGTTGATTCAAAGGATCCGGAGACACTCGTGGTTGTGTCTCTAGATCGTGATCCCGGTCCGGCTTTGGACAGCATGTATCTCTCGCGTGACGGTGGGCGGTCCTGGAAGGATGTATCTCAGATCTCAACACCACCTCGCTCAGGCGGATACTGGGGTCATCCGATCGAGGAAGCCGCGTTCAAAGACGGCACTGCTGTTCCTTGGCTGAGCTTTAACTGGGGCCCTCAATGGGGCGGTTACGGTGCTCCCTCTCCTGTGCGCGGGCTGACGAAGTTTGGATGGTGGATGACGGCTGTCCTCATCGACCCTAGTGATTCTGACCATGTTCTCCATGGCACTGGAGCTACCATCTGGGCAACTGACAACTTGTCCAGTGTGGATAAGAACCAAGCACCTGACTGGTACATCCAAGCTCAAGGAATTGAAGAGTCCGTTGCTTTGGCCATGGCAAGCCCTAACGGCGGCAATTCGCACCTCCTCACTGGCCTGGGTGATATCAACGGATATAGGTATGGTGATCTCGACGTTCCTCAGCCGATGTTCGAACTTCCGGTATTCTCGAACTTGAATGCCCTCGACTGGGCCGGTCAGAAGCCAGAAACTATTATTCGTGCCGGCCCCTGTGGACATAACTACACAGATGGTTGCGGACTTGCCGCGTACTCAGCGGACGGTGGCAGTTCATGGACAAAGTTCGCTACCTGCATTCCCGGCATAGAGACTGGCACCCCGAATCCTGGGGTCATAGCTATCGACGCTTCAGGCAAGAACATTGTGTGGTCCTCGGCAATGACGACGTACTGGCCAACCCTGCAGGCTATCACGACTCGCACGAACGAATCCGGTCCGTATGTCACGACGGACCTAGGCCAGACCTGGGTGTCTCCCACCGGTTTAAATGTGCAGACTCCCAATATTAGTGCGGACAGAGTCCAACCACGAACATTTTATTCGTTTAGTGATGGGACGTGGTATCTGAGTAGGGATGGTGGCCTTTCATACCGCGCCTTCGAAGCCAAAGAAATTGGGCTACCAGCATATTCGGGTGCTATGCCAATCGCGAATTTCAATAGAGCAGGCGAGGTCTGGCTCGCGCTTGGAGACTTGGGCATCTACCATACCCGCAACTTTGGCAAGAGATGGTCGAAAATTACTGAACGCGGAGTAGCAGCAAGACACCTGACAATTGGTGCTGGTGCGCGACGTTCCTCAGGACCAGCGCTTTTTATTGTCGGGAAAGTCGCAAGCCGTGGCCCGCTAAGCGAAGACGGAGTGTATCGCTCAGATGACAATGGTAAAACCTGGGTGCGAGTAAATGACGAAAAGCATCAGTATGGTGGGATGGCAATGATCCAGGGTGATCCTCGGGTGTATGGCCGTGTTTATCTGGGTACCGGCGGTCGAGGTATCATCTATGCTGATATCAAGACGAAGCGCGAGGATTGAGGGTAAATTGTCTAGATTGTGTGCTCCCATAATCTCAACTACCTGTGAAGCGAGACCATGGCCTCAAAACCAATTTTCGCAGAGTCGATCTTCACCTTCCGCGGTTGGACGAAGATAACCCGAGTTGACGAAGGCCAAACAAAATGAGATTTTCTCTTCAATGACACATCTTATGTTACCCAATAGCCAGAATCTTCACGGTAAAGCTTCTGCCGACTCAAATCCGATTGTAGAGGCACCCGGTCTTCTCCCGATTTAGTTGCTCGGTGTTGTTTCCGAGCGAAGTAGGAAGTTCGGGGAAGATGACACCGAGGAGCTTCTAAACGCCTGACAAACTGATCATTGACAGCGCGCCTTCGGGGTGGTGTCCGGCGCTAGAGACAGGCAAGACACAAGAGAGAATTATTCCGTAGTTTGCGTCTTCGCCCGCCCAATTCCCTTTACCGTCTGTTTGTAATTGTCGGCAATTGAAATTTCCAGAAAGGAAGTACTGAGCACCTGACCGCGGCGTTTGACACAGCTTACGTCATAGTTGAGAGACCGATGTGATCAATTGCCGATGGCATGATTTTCGAGACAGAGAGAGAGGCTAGTATGAGCCTATCGTGATCTTGGATACCTGGGAGAGAGCGCATAATGCGCGACATGGAGAGAGTGAATAAGTTGCGCGGTACTAGCTCTTTGCCCTTGTTCTTGCAGAATTAAAGGTTGCGATGCTCGGTCCGAGGCATTACCGGATTGGTACTGGTGCAAGAGCATTGGAATGGCAGATGTGAAGAGGGAGAGGTAGATATAAGAGGCATTCGGTGCTGTAAAGGGCTTTTGCTAATATTTCATCGCAGGCCGCTCGGCATCGGTAAAATGCCCCGTCGATGCCGCTCTGAGAACAGGCACGGCATTCTGAAGAGTACTCCCACGGCTGGAAGGCTGGAAACCTTTCTAGCACTGATGTCTAAGACAATATGCTGAGAATCTGATTGGAAAATCCTCAAGTGAGCCGAGAAGCTGATGAGACAGCTGAAAGAATCCGGGGAAGATACCGTGACCGTGGATTTGCATGTGAAAGTTGCGATGTCATCGACGGCCCCGAATGACCTGCTCGATGGGGATTGGGGAGATTCGTCCAGTCGAGTGAGCATGTGAAGTTTGATATCCAGTGTGCCCTGGTCGATCAAATGGTATAGGTCACGATATTTGATAATGGTCGATGGAGGTGGATGGACAAACCAGCACGCGGGAAATGGCCTTTACTAAGAGCAGTCCACTCTCCCCGGACTGCAGTCTGAGCTTGTCCCCATACTGCGGAATACGGGGAAGAGCTCTACATGTTGGAACGTAGGCCCATTAGAGAAATACAGATTTTATAGATAATCAATATATACAGCCCAAACACCTGAGTATCGTAATGTCTATATTAACTAACCAGTAGTATACATGCCGGTCGGACTCAACAGGCCGCCGTACCGTGTGGTGGCAGACCGTCAGTGAGCCTCGGCCGAAAAAGCGACTTCTCCCCCGTCGGCTTCTGAACGAGTCCTGCTCTTAAGACCTTCTGCGGCCCTCCGCTCTTTGTCTTCCTTCACTATTCTACCTTTCCTCTTCCCTTTCTCCTCCATCCCCTTCTTCTTTAACCTCACATCACAATCATGGCCCCTCGAGTAATTGTTGTCGGTGGTGGATGTGAGTATTCTCCCTCCCTTTATTGCACTCTCCCCCGCATTAGCTGACTAGGCTCCCTCCTCAGTGTCCGGTCTCAGTGCCGCCCACACCGTCTACCTTAACGGTGGAAATGTTCTCGTTCTTGACAAGCAAGGTATGTCGCTACCGTTCCTACGCTCCATATTCCATCCACCGGCGAAATCCACCAGAAACACCGGATTCCCAGGAGCATGCAGTCCAGCCGCGATCAACCGAGGCTAACCTTCCCCAGCTTTCTTCGGTGGCAACTCAACGAAGGCCACCTCTGGTATCAATGGTGCGCTCACTCGCACCCAAGTCGACCTCAACATCCGAGATAGCGTCACGCAATTCTACGATGATACCCTGAAATCCGCTCGCGACAAGGCTCGCCCCGACCTCATCAAAGTCCTCACATACAAGTCCGCTGCTGCCGTAGAATGGCTGCAGGACGTCTTCAATCTCGACCTCACACTCGTTTCTCGTCTCGGGTAAGCTGCTCTTGGCTTGTTCAAGCAGATTTTGTTCGTATTCTGATTTCTCTAGTGGCCACTCCCAGCCCCGAACACACCGTGGCCACGATGCCAAGTTCCCCGGTATGGCTATCACATACGCTCTCATGCAGCGCCTAGAAGAGCTCGCCGAGTCCGATCCCGACCGAGTTCAAATCATCAAGAAGGCCCGTGTCACGAGCGTCAACAAGGAGGGTAACGTTGCTACCGGAGTCACATTTGAGGTGGATGGCGAGACGAAGACAGCGGATGGTGTCGTTATCTTGGCAACTGGTGGTTATGCTGCTGATTTCGGCGATTCATCACTGCTCAAGCAACACCGCCCTGACACGTTTGGTCTGTCCAGCACCAACGGCACTCACGCCACTGGCGATGGTCAAAAGATGTTGATGTCCATCGGTGCCAACGGTATTGACATGGATAAGGTCCAGGTCCACCCTACGGGTCTCGTCGACCCCAAGGATCCCACTGCCAAGTTCAAGTTCCTCGCCGCTGAGGCCCTCCGTGGTGAGGGTGGTCTTCTTCTCAACTCTGACGGTGAGCGATTCTCTGACGAGCTTGGTCACCGTGACTATGTCTCAGGTCAGATGTGGAAGGAGAAGGAGAAGGGAAAGTGGCCCATTCGCCTCGTCCTCAACAGCAAGGCTTCTAAAGTTCTCGACTTCCACACTCGCCACTACTCTGGTCGTGGACTGATGAAGAAGATCAGCGGCAAGGAGCTGGCTAAGGAGATTGGTTGTGGCGAAGCCAAGCTGCAGAAAACCTTCGATGACTACAACGCCATTGCTGAGGGCAAGCAGAAGGATCCCTGGGGAAAGCGCTTCTTCCACAACCTCCCCTTCAACGTCGATGATGAGTTCCACGTTGCCGTCATGGAGCCTGTGCTGCACTTCACTATGGGTGGTATTGAGATCAACGACCGCTCCGAGGTCCTCAATTCTGAGCATAAGCCCTTTGACGGTCTTTACGCTTGCGGTGAACTTGCCGGTGGTGTCCACGGTGCCAACCGTCTGGGCGGTTCTTCTCTCCTGGGTTGCGTTGTTTACGGTCGTGTTGCAGGTGACAGCGCTAGCGAGTATCTCTTCAAGAAACTTGTTGCTGGTGGCGGCTCTTCTGCCCAGCAGCGTCTTGGCCAGATCTCTCTGCACATCGATCCCTCTACACCTGGCAAGATCTCCGTAGAATGGACTGGGGCTGGTGCTGCTGCTCAGGCGAATGGTACCGACCCCGCCGTCTCCACGGCACCTCTCCCCGCTAATGCTGATGCCCCTGCTGAGACATCAAAGCCGCCGACTAAGCCTCCTAAGAAGTTCAGCATCCCCGAGACCGAGTACTCGATGGAGGAAGTGGCTAAGCACAACAAGAAGGAAGACTTGTGGATCGTTGTCAAGGGTATCGTTCTCGACGTGACCAACTGGCTGGACGAGCACCCTGGTGGTGCCAACGCCTTGTTCAACTTTATGGGGCGTGATGCCACAGAAGGTAAATTCTAAACCCATCTTACTCTAGTCAGCATAATACTAACGCGTCGGCAGAGTTCGAGATGCTCCATGACGACGAAGTCATTCCCAAATACGCTCCTCACATCGTTATCGGCCGGGTCAAGGGCCAAACTCCCAGCCTTGAATATTAAGAATGAATAGATGGACATATCAAAAAAGACAAAACAGTGCAATCACCTGGATACATACCCTTGCTTCGCTTTCTTCTCTGTTACGCCTTGATTTGTCATGATATTAGCTATGTTCCATGTAAGATACAATCTATTTTTTATCTTATATACGACTTTACCTAGAGTTTCGTAGCTAACGTCCTGCCTTGGCCAAGGCTTGGGTACTGCCTTAGTATGATATGTTGCATTTGCCTTCATCCGGGATATACTGTACATACATATACTTACAAAATAACGATGTAGATCTTTGGTATCAATGCTGCATGTGCTTCAAAATCATTTTCAACCTTCGAACCGCGGGCCCATCTGCCGCACCAGCAGAGTCCCTGCTAGATTCTATCTCCTTTACAGCCGCCTCGAGAGTGGGTTGTAGATAGCCCCAGACCTCATCGTGGTATTTCTCTTCTACAGAGACCCACTCCGCCGCACCAGGCAAGCTTGCCAAAACGGTGTCTCGGAGCGCAGTTGCGTGGGTAGCCGATGCAGCCGGAATCGCGTCTAGGAATGAGCCGATGTCGGGAACGAGACTGAGGGAATTCAGCTGGGTCTGACTCTGTTGTGGCCTCTGAACGTCGGGGGGTAACTGGCGGCGGAACGACTCAATCATCTGGATCTCGGCCGGGGTAAGTTGAGGTGGGGAGAGTTCTGTCTCGAGGTATTCTGGAGGCTCGTTGGCTGAGGGAGGGAATTCCGGGTCGAAGGTTTGATCGGTCAGGATCGAGACTACGGCGTCGCCGTCGGACGGGATTAGGGTTGATGCTGCGGTTGCTTCATCGTGGTAGGTTGAGGTTCTATGTGCAGACTCGGACTCCGACCTAGGAACCGAGCTTGCTGTAGCCTTGCCCTTGCCCTTACCCTTACCCGCATCGAATGGATCGATTGTCTCCGACAAATCCCCGCCGTATGTATTCTGGAATTGATCCTCCGTGAGCCCAGGTAGCTCGAAACCTCCCGACTGAGTGGTGGGCGCTGATCTGAATGTTTCCGCGGGGCCGTGGGCGCTTGGATCGCGCGAAGATGAAGAAGGAGGTCCGATAACCTGGCCGTACTGTTCTGCGGCTGCTAAGGCTGAAGAGGACGAAGATGGCGTCGCCTTGCCATTATCCGACAGTAGATGCGCCGTGTCTCCCGAGGAAGCAGATGAGAAGAAGGCATTTCTCGCAAGTCCAGAGGCTGATTGCTGAATGCGCGAACCTAGAGACGCAACATCTTGGCTAGAGTCTGCAGAAGCATTATCATTCTTGTCTGGGCGGCGTTGAGCGTTCGCAGGCCTGTTATCGTCAGAACTACCCCGCTTCTCGTGGTCGGACATGGTCGGGCTAGTCGGTGCGGCTGCTGCGGCACCGCTAGGAGGGGAAGCTGTGAGAGCGGCAGAGCTAGGATCCTTTGCTGGAGCTTGAGCTGGAGCTGGAGGGTGCGATCAGTGGTTATATATAGTAGTCAGGTCTTGCCGACAGTTTTAACTGCGATGGTTCGGGTCAGAGGATCCGGAATAGGTAGGAAGGATTCAGCAGGTGCATGTGAATACTTGATCAGATCACATATTGCGATAGGACTGTAGGGAATTAGAACAAAAAGCAGTGCAACACTGCAAATAAAGAAATAAGCAGCGGCGGGCTAGTTTTACGCAGCCCGATGGTCATAGCATTAGAGCTGCATACAAAGTCGGTCGGAGCAACTACGGTACTCGGGTGCTGTTGGGTTGGGCACTGGCCCACAGGATGGGAGCAAGTCTGGGGTGAAGAAGGATCGAATGTTTTTGTTCTGGAACCTGCCGAAAGTCGGTGTATGTTCCAGAGAATACCCAGGGAGACAAGCAAGGCGAGATGGATCATGGTTGATGTCAGCGCCCACTCTGGCGGTTGGGTTTACGGGCAGCCACTACCACCACTCCGAGAGACGACTTCTCCCCACCACCACCGCAACGGGTCTTTCCAAACCGCCTCACCTCAAGAATCCAACATCCCCGTCATCACCCTCCCCCCTCCCGACTACGATCAACGCCCACGCTCGTTCTCCTCATCAACAGACCCTACACTCTGTTGCTGGAGCCCGTGGTTGTTGCTGTCGCTGCTTGTTCGTCTCTTTTGCGGCGAATTAGTACTGGTTATCGCCCTCCTCACGACCCGAAGGGCTCACCAGAAGAAGAAAAAATTATTCCTTCCACCGACAGCTTTCCCTACTCGACCTTTGTCAGCCCAGGCTATTAATCATTTGTCCTCTTTATTCTGCAACCGATAGATCAGTCTTGCTTGTTTCTGATCCACGTTGCGACCTTATTCCAGCTTCTCCCAATCTGTGCTCTATAATCACGCCTTATCTATCCTCGAGGCTCTTTCCTGTCGGAACCATTCGATTTCTCGCCTTTTAACGTTCCTCAACTACCCTGTCACGTTCGCGAATTGCGTACCCGAATTATAACGATTTTTGACCTCGCCTTTGTCTACGACCCGGTCCCCACGAACCCCGCTTATACTACCGTCTTTCAAGATCCAACGTCTGGATTCTTGATCTTCGTCCTTCTGATCGCCATCGACCTATCCAAGAAGGGTCGCTTTTGAAAGAAAATGGTGGACAGGGACCCAGGTACACCTACCTGGAAATTCACCCAGTGAGTCTCCCTCGTCGCTCCGAATCAACCCTGCCTATATGATACCTTGGTTCATCATGCAACTGTTTTTGATGGGATACGGCACCGATGCTTGAGTGTGCTCATGGGCTGCGGCGTTATTACATCTGGCTGCTCAGTTCCCGCAATTGATACTAATGGCTGCGCATAGATGCTTTGGCGATAAAGGCGACGTAGAAGACATCACTGAAGGTACTTCAACCCCCACCAAAGGACTGTTTCACAACTTCAGAAGCTAATGTTGACACTTCTTTCAGCTGATATCATCTCAACTGTCGAGTTCGACCATACCGGAAATTACCTCGCTACAGGAGATAAGGGCGGGCGAGTTGTGCTTTTTGAGAGGAACGAAACGGTAGAAGCACCCCTGCACGCGATCCAAATTCGTGGCATATGGTGCTGACAACCTAAACAGAAGAAGACATGCGAATATAAATTCCACACCGAATTCCAGTCACACGAGCCGGAATTCGACTATCTAAAATCCCTGGAAATCGAAGAGAAAATCAACAAGATAAAATGGTGCCGGCGCCAAAATGCGTCGCATTTCCTACTTTCGACCAATGACAAGACAATTAAGCTGTGGAAGGTGTTTGACAAGTCCCTTAAAGTCGTTGCAGAGAACAACCTCTCTACCGAGCTTACTCCAGGCGGTGTTGGTGGTGGAGGGGCGCCCAGGGCGCCCCGCGTATCTTTCAAAGATCCTTCAGCTTTGAAACTCCCAAGAATGACACATCACGACACTGTTGTCGCAGCTGTACCTAGACGGACATACGCCAACGCCCATGCATACCACATCAACAGTATCTCTGTCAACAGCGACGGAGAGACATTCATTAGCAGTGACGACCTGCGAGTCAACCTGTGGAACTTGAATATTCAGGACCAGAGCTTTAACATTGTCGATATCAAGCCGGCGAACATGGAGGAGCTCACGGAAGTCATCACAGCCGCGGAATTCCATCCTACGAGCTGTAACTGGTTCATGTACGCGAGCTCGAAAGGGACGATCAAGCTCGCGGACATGCGGCAGCGGGCACTTTGCGATACGCACCACAAACGTATGTATCCTCACCATTGTATTCGCTCTGTAACATTCGCGGTCCACCGACTAACTTTTCCTTCTGTAGTCTTCGAACAAGAGGAAGACGCTTCTTCTCGTTCCTTCTTCTCCGAAATCATCTCCTCCATATCCGACGTAAGGTTTTCTCACGATGGCCGGTACATTGTATCACGAGACTACCTCACGGTCAAGATTTGGGACGTCAACATGGAGCGACAACCTGTGAAGACAATTCCTATCCATGAACACCTCCGACCCCGTCTATGCGATACGTACGAGAACGACAGCATCTTTGACAAATTTGAGGTGGTTTTCTCTGGTGATGCGGAGAACGTTATGACCGGCAGCTACAACAACAACTTTATGATCTATCCTACCGATCCAGCTAAGGAGACTGAGATTGTGCTGCAGGCCGACAAGTCTGCATTCAAGGCGAAGAAGGTCGGCGTACCAACGCCGATGAACAAGGGTGCCAATGGGAAGAAGAGCAACTCCAGGACCAGCAGTCCCGCCGGCCCTGGCAGCCGCATGAAGAAGGAAACTGATGCGGATCACATCGATTTCAACAAGAAGATCCTGCACATGAGCTGGCATCCGTTCGAGGATAGTATCGCTATTGCCGCCACAAACAACGTGAGTGCCATTCATAACTATTCGCCTCTGCAGTAAGCTAATATCAATGCCAATTTAGTTGTTCGTCTTCTCTGCTCTCTAGAGGCGACTGCAATATTCGCTGTCGCAGTGCTGAGGTGCATCGGCCTTTATCGTGATCGAGACAACACGGGCACGGGGAGAGGGCCCTCTACCATTCTCAAGTTACCGGTCCCACTTCCGAACATTATCTTTGTTTCCTCCGCGTTCCGTTTATTGGAGTCAGGTTGCGTGCCTCTCCCAGTCTCTTCTTAGCTCGATCGCTACCTACTGACCATGAGACCACTATACTACCGCTCCCGGGGCAAAGATGGTGATTTGAATGGTTTCTTGACGGAGGGAGAAGGGCGTTTTACTGGGGTTCACATAGACGCAGGCAGCTGCCCCAGATTGTTTCCATCTCCTTTCTCTGATATTAACCCTGTATTCACTCTCGGCGCCTTTACTGCAGCAGTACGTTTATTGCATCGGAAGACAAGCTTCTCTCCCACGACCATGTCGTCGTGGACGGGTTAGGCGGATGTCATTGCCAAATGACTGGGACTGACTTGGTATTGGTGTCCGCTTAGCGTTACTCGAGTAGATAATAAATTCACGTCAGTTATGTATACCCGGATTCGTGAATGCCATAGGCCGGTCTACCCTGTACCCTACCTGCTTCAACTGGGGAGTACACTTCAACTGGGAGGCCTTCTGGTTTCAATAATGACGTCGGAAACCTCAGGCTCCGCTGCCTCGGAAAAACCGCACTCCCGTTATCAGCCACTAGGCCAATCCCAGCCTAGGGCGGCCAAACCTCTCTCCGCCTTCTCTGGAGACCATCCGTGATCGGTCGCGCGCAAACCATCGTCGCCCAGTTCGTCTGCTTGTTGCTGGCTTGGCTAGTCGGATATACTTTCTCGTCCTCTTTTGTCTCGCTGAGAATCTCTTGTTCTATATACTTGATCCTTACTTTCTGCGGATTTGCGTTTCCTGCTGCTAGCAGCCACGAAATTCAGTGATGTTTCTGTGAAATGAGTGGGAAGAGAAACTGATCCGTGCGAAAAGGATTAAGAAGCCTGCAACGAGACCAGGGGTTGTCAACAGCTTCATACCTCTTTTCTACAGTGACTCTATTGTCTCCGAGTGCTTTGAAAGCCGCTGTTTTCCTGAAGTCCTCTAGAGCACTTTCGTGCGCCAGGGATCATGAACTCTGGGAACGATAGCTGGCACCCAGGTGGCCCGTCGCACCCTAGCATGGATCAAATGAATCAACAGCCTCGTCCCCTGGGCACATTTGGGTATGTGATACACCGACCGCAAACAGTTTCATCTTATCTGGACATGAAAGCTAATATGTTAATTCTGCCGCTTTTAGTCAAAACCCAACCCCCCAGCAAGGTCCGGCCGCGCAGCCGTCAGGGCCTGTCCTCCCACCTCCAGCCGGTTAGCTTTGCCTCTCCACCGTGCAATCATATAAATTGTCTGGCATAAGAGACTAACATGTTTACTTCTTCAAGCGCCCTACCACCCGTCCGGTCAACCGGGTGGACACTCGCTGCCGGGGTTGGCGGAGTTGAGCCAGACCCATGGCAACCCCCACCAACCACCCTCATACGGTCAACATGCCCCTCCACCCTCACATGGTGGCGGACATTCCCTGCCAGGGATCGGCCAGGCAATGCAGCACCCTTCCCCTCAGTCGATGAACCAGCAGGAACGCGAGCGGGATTCCAGAGAGCGAGAGCTGATTGAGCGACAACGTCAGCAGGAGGAGATGGTACACAGAGAACGTGAGCGTCAGCGTGATATCGAGCGGCAACAGCTTGATCGACAGCGGGATCAGCAGGATCACCCTGTGCAAAGCCACACCGGGTCGATTCCTTTACACCAACCGGTGGCGTCAAAGGTTCCGAATACTATCCATGCCCCCGGCGGTCTTTTGTCCAACTTAGGGCCAAATCCGGCCAACGGTCCTCAGGGCGCCATGCAAGCCTCTGGCGGACCCGCTGGGATCTATGGTCCTCAGATTCCGCACGGTGAAGGAACTCCGAGGTCATACATGCAACATGCTGCTGGGCCACAAGGCCAGCCGTTGATGGCTTTCAATGGTCCCGGGCCATCAATCCCTGGAAATGTTGCTGCACTTGCCCAGGGCCAACAGCCAATTCTGAACGTGAGTGCAGTCGTGTTACTATCGCTTGCCAGTGGCTAATAAGTTGACATCATCCATAGGATGCGCTTTCATATCTGGATCAGGTCAAGGTCCGCTTCGTGGATCAGCCAGATGTGTATAATCGGTTCCTTGACATAATGAAAGATTTCAAGAGTCAAGCGTAAGAGATTGAAATGTCGCTCAAGGAACCTACCACTGATTCTATTAGTATTGACACGCCGGGGGTGATCCAACGCGTTTCTAATCTGTTCAACGGCCATCCAGCGCTCATTCAAGGGTTCAACACTTTTCTTCCGCCTGGTTATCGGATTGAATGTGGTACCGAAGATAACCCAGACGCGATCCGAGTGACAACGCCCTCAGGCACAAACACTCTCAGCATGCCACGTGCTCGCCATACGCTGGACGGCCCAGGTGACCTCGCCCCTTCCGCCGGGCTTGGTCCTCATGGTCGTCCTGATTACTATGAACATTCTCGCCAGGGATGGCAACAACAGCCTCAGGCCCAGCAACCGCAGGGCGGTTTCGCGGATTCCCCAGGCTCTCGTTTAATAGGCGGTTTGTTTTCACAGCAAGCGGGACAAGGGCAGCCACAAGACCATCATTATGAATATGCTGGCCAACAAGAGCCACCGGTTCCGGCTGGTGGTGCGGCGCCAACTCATGGGCAGGATCAGCGGGGTGTATCCCAGCTTCAAGGCGCTGCCTCAGCAGCTTCAGCCGGTCTAGGTCGAGCTGCTCTATTGGGAGCTGGGGCTTCGGGCCAAGGACCAAGCCTGACTCAGCCAATGAACAGTTTGGCAGGAGTCGGAACCGGTGTCCTGCAAGGTGCGCAAGCGGATTTGAAACGTGGACCGGTGGAGTTCAACCATGCGATCAGTTACGTTAATAAGATCAAGGTTTGTCCGGCCGATATAACTCGAATTCGTAAAGGCTAACTCGACGACTTTTCAGAACCGTTTTTCGAGCCGGCCAGAAATATACAAGCAGTTCCTCGAGATCTTGCAAACATATCAGCGCGAATCAAAGCCAATCGGAGATGTGTACACTCAGGTCACGCAGCTCTTCAATTCCGCCCCGGATCTCTTGGAGGATTTCAAGCAGTTCCTCCCTGAGTCTGCAGCTCATGCGAAACAGCAGGCTGCTCTGCGTCAGCAAGCAGAGGAAAACGCGCCCATGAGTAATTTGCGTGGTGACCCTAACTTTGCACCAGGCTCTCTATCTTCCCAGACTCCAAATCGCGATGTCAAGATGCCGCCGCTTGGTAATTTCAATGTCAAGGACTCGGCGAAAGAGGGCAAAAAGCGTAGGAACGGGCCTGGCGCTCCTAGTCTAGCTGGTTCTGGTGTTGGCCCTGCTGGGGGTGTTGATGCTGCACGTATGGTCGACTCGCAGGTTGGACGCGGGCAACCCATGGCAGCGAGCAATGCAAACAAGGTTAGTTTTTGCAAGCTTCTCTCGACTTTGCATATCCGTTTGGATATGACCTCGCTTTGTTCCCTCGGCGGTTGTCTTTTGTCCTCGCTCTTTGATTTCGCTGCGTATATTCAATGTATGCCTTGGCTTGTGTCAGCTGTAACACAGCATACATCTCCTCCCCACACTTTCTTTTTCTGCCTACTTCCAACTACTTCGGAAGATTGAATGGCCAAGCTAATTTTCCGCAGAGAGCCAAGGTCCATCACACGAAACCTTCACAAGCAGAAGCCCCAATTGTTTCTCCTACTCTTGTGCCCGCTCTACCTGAGCCAGTCCAGCCGACTTTTTCTTTGACGCCGACACAGGAAGAGTTTGCCTTCTTTGACCGCGTGAAGAAATACATCGGGAATAAGCAGACTTTCAGCGAATTCCTCAAGTTATGCAACCTCTATTCGACCGATCTTATCGACCGGCATGTGTTAGTGAAACGGGCAGCTGGATACATCGGATCAAACCCGGAACTCATGGCCTGGTTCAAGCGATTTATGCACGTTGAGGAGCCAGAGGATAAGATAATTGAAGTCAAGCCCAAGCAAGAGCCGGGAATCGTCAACCTATCACACTGCCGGTCACTCGGGCCCAGTTACCGACTCTTACCCAAGCGGGAGCGACAGAAGCCCTGCAGCGGTCGCGACCAGCTATGCCGAAGCGTGTTAAACGATGAGTGGGCCTCTCACCCAACGTGGGCGTCTGAAGATTCCGGCTTCGTCGCGCACAGGAAGAACCAGTATGAAGATGCCCTTCACCGCATCGAAGAAGATCGACACGATTATGACCATCATATCGAGGCTTGCAACCGGACCATTCAGCTCATCGAGCCCATCGTTCAGCAATTCCTAGTTATGTCGGAGGCGGAGAGAGCTGCCTTTAAGCTTCCTCCTGGCCTCGGCGGTCAGAGTGAAGCAATCTATCAGCGTGTCATCAAGAAGATCTACGATAGGCAGCGCGGCGAGAGGATTATTAAAGAGATGTTTGAGCGCCCTTGTCACGTCCTTCCTATCGTCTTGTTCCGGCTCAAACAAAAATGCGAAGAGTGGAAGGCTAGTCAGCGCGAATGGGATAAGATCTGGCGCGAACAAATGCAAAAGGCCTACTGGCGCAGTCTCGACCACCAAGCGATTGCCAGCAAGGGAACCGACAAGAAACTGTTTGTGGCCAAACATATCCAGACTGAAATCCAAGCCAAGCACGAAGAGAGTAAGAATCTGCGCAAGAGCGGATTCCAAATTCCAAAACATCAGTTCGAGTTCTCCTTCAAGGACCCAGCTGTCCTTATCGATGCGACTCATCTGCTGCTAACGTTCATCGACCGCAACTCAGCCGGCTTTGGCGCCGATCCACAAAAGGTCATGATGTTTATCAAGGATTTCATTCCAGTGTTCTTCAGCATGGATCGTGACACATTCCACGTTTACATGAACGAACTCTCTAACGGGACATCGCCCGCTGACGAGGGTGACGATGAGAGCTCAGCTGCTGATGATACCGCGACGCCGCGCAGCAGCCGGAAGGGGCTCACGAACAAGAAGATTGGCCTCCTCCGTGATGTTCTCGAACGCCGCAGTGAAAAGGCGAACCAGACTGACAAGGAAGGCAGCGCACCGGCCAGCCGTGACGGTACGCCTGACGCTGTTCTCATTCCTTCCACCCCGATTCCGGATCCGACAGAGACATTTGACGTTGCAGAGCTGAAGTGGATGGAGCATCCCGGACAGGGCAACTTCAACCAGCAGCGCGAGTACAACCTCAACGAGACCTACGAGAAGAAGGCACATCATCTGTATGCGAACCTCAACATCTACTGCTTCTTCCGCACATTTGAGATTCTGTACTCTCGCCTTCTTCGTATCAAGCTGCACGAGAAGGATGCTCATGATGATGTCCGCCGCGCGCTTGTCATGAAGCCTGCTCAAGAACTCAACCTTATTGACAAAGTTCCAACCGACTTCTTCTACGACACTGACCCTAAGGCGAACCTGTATCAGCAGATCGTGCGGATGTGTGAAGAGGTCATCAAGGGGGACCTGGAGACGTCTCATTTGGAGGAAACTCTCCGTCGCTACTACCTGCGGTCTGGATACCAACTCTACAATTTGGAGAAGATGTTTACCGGCATTGCCAAGTTTGCAGGCGCCATTTTCAACGGCGACTCGAAGGATCGCAGCTCGGATATCATCAACCTCTTTTTCAAGGAGCGCGACAAGAAGGAAACCACGCACAACCTGGAGATCCAGTACCGCAAGCAGGTTGAGAGACTGGTCAAGGACAGTGAAATCTTCCGCATCACCTACGTAAGTTTCTTCCTGCATAAACAAGGATCTGTCTAACCTGCATAGTACCCGAACAACCAGAAGACGACAGTCCAGCTCCTGACCCCGGAAGATGCGACTTTGGAAAACGAGGAATTAAGCCAGGAGGCCCGCTGGTCGTACTACGTCTCGGCCTACACAATGCGGGACCCAACAGAAGGGGTGCCGTTTTCACAGATGCGCATGCCTTTGCTCAAGCGGAACCTTCCCGGCAAGCTGGAGCAAGAAGAAGAGTATAATCGCTTCTATCGCCCACTCGTCCACCGAGACGGACTTATCATCCGCATTTGCGCCAACAGTTATCACATCCTCTACGAACCTAGCAGCTACGACTGGTGGTATCGACCGGCTCTCCCATTGGATGAATCGACCGAGGACACGGCCAAGGAAACCGCAGCTGTCAAAGAAAGACGGCGCGACCGGTTCACCGAGAAGTTTGTCAATAACCCTAGCTGGGCCCATGGGCTTAGCAAGGACGAGGTCGACAAGTCGAACCAGGAGTTCCGGTCTTTACTCAAGGGCCCTGATGCTGAAGAGGGTGAAGCCAGTGTCACTGCTGCTTCGGGATCGGACACTCAAGAAAACAAAGACGACGTCGAGATGCCGGACGCGGAGAAGGCCCCTGAGGCCGAGTCCTGATGATCACCTTTTTATGGTCCTTTGCTTAACATTCTTATGGGTTTGTGATTCACGGACGGCGGTGCTTTTGGGCAACTCGGAAGCGTTGCTTGGTCATTTAGTCGCACGGGTTCTTGGTGAAAATCTACGTTCAATCTTTCATTGTGTTTTCTCTTCTGTCGTTGTTTGATTTCTTCGGCAGCAGTGTATCTACTTTATCACGGCATGATCAGCGCGCTCGGCCAACGGATGTACGATGATGGGTTTACTGCTTTGCGAGCCTGCCGGTCTTGAGGCTGCTGGCAGGGGATTTGGTTTTTGGGTTGGCGTCCAGGGATTCATTTCATCCTATTCCTTTTATGTGTATTTTAGAGGTTAACAAGACTCAGGTTCTACATGCCTTGACAGTGCGGTGTAGATTAGTAACAGCTGGAGTACCGTTAGCCCGGCGAGGCAACCGAGAGACCGAGAGCGCAGGGCTGGCCAGCTCCGTGTGGCCGAGCGGCTTTACCGATACAGACCGAGACTGGGCCAGACCCGGACTTGTCTCGGTGCTCGTCTGGGCCGGGGTAGATGGGAATCATGGAATCAAACTGGGACGCTCTTCAGGTTCAAACACTTCGGAAATATCTTACTCTATACCTATATACGCCGTTAACTATAGCTTAGCAATATGCTGGCTGCTATTGGAAACTCGCAGAGTAGTTCTCTTCCTGGCTGCAACCGTGACGTCGCCCAGCGTCAGGCCGAGAAATCGCCGAGTGACGTCAGGCTTTCATCTAAAAGTGTCGAACTCATCTCCTCTGCAAACGCCCAGAGTGCCCACCGTGAGACGCAATTAGCTATGGTATGATCGCTTCCGGATCGCTGAAACAGGTTATAAGATATAGAGAGCCAGAGACACTGCTGTCACAGCTGGAAACAGCCCGTTGAAGTAGAATTGTTGCGCATTAGAGGATCTTGCTACACAGACAACAGCCTCACCGGGACCCTCACTGATACGGAATACAATCAATAGTTTCACGGTTTCACCTCCGGTACTCCTAGTGGGCTTCTCCAGTGATCCCGTAAAATATCCCAGCTCTCTCCACACGGGGGTGGCGGCGTGGGTATTGTTATCTTTCTTAAAGCTCCCCATCCCACACTTTCCCCCCTTCTCCCTTCTTTTCTCTCAAGACTCTCTCCGCTCTCTTTTCTCCTCTCTCCCTCCCATCCTCTCCTTTCCCTCTTCTCACAATGTCGGCGTCCGCCCTCCTCAGGAGCCGTGTCCGACGGCCCTCGTACCTCAACAAGATCGCCAAGGCTGAGGACTTGATTGACCTCTTCCCCAATGGCTCTTACATCGGCTGGTCCGGTTTCACTGGTGTCGGATACCCCAAGTATGTTGCTGTTTCAATCAATAGAAAGGAGGAGCTGCTCATAATTTTCTAGGAAGGTCCCCACGGCGCTCGCCGATCACGTTGAGAAGAATGGCCTCGAGGGCAAGCTCAAGTACACACTCTTTGTCGGTGCTTCGTCGGGTGCGGAGACGGAGAACCGCTGGGCTCGGCTGAACATGATCAACCGCCGGAGTCCTCACCAGGTCGGCAAGGAGATTGCCAAGGGTATCAACAATGGTCAGATCAACTTCTTCGACAAGCATCTCAGCATGTTCCCGGCCGATCTTACCTACGGCTGGTACACGCTGAACAAGCCCAAGAACCGCATCGACGTTGCGGTCATCGAAGCTTCCGCTATCACTGAAGACGGCGGCATCATTCCCGGTGCCTCCGTCGGTGCCTCTCCCGAAATCGTGCAGATGGCAGACAAGATCATCATCGAAGTCAACACTGCCAGCCCTTCATTCGAGGGTCTGCACGACATTACCATGTCTGAGCTCCCTCCCAACCGCAAGCCCTACCTCATTCTACAGCCCGAGGACCGCATCGGAACTCCACACATCCCGGTCGACCCCGAGAAGGTCGTCGCTATTGTCGAGTCCGACTACCCCGATCAGACGCAGCCCAATTCCCCTGAAGACGCTGCCTCGCAGGCCATTGCCTCTAATCTCATCGAATTCCTCAAGCACGAAGTCAACCACGGCCGTCTCCCCAAGAACCTCCTCCCCATTCAGTCCGGCATCGGTAACATTGCCAACGCCGTCATCGGTGGCCTCAGCAAGGGCGGCGCTGACTTCACAAACCTCAAGGTGTGGACCGAGGTGCTACAAGACTCCTTCCTCGACCTCTTCGACAGCGGCAACCTCGATTTCGCTACCGCCACATCCATCCGCTTCTCTCCCGACGGCTTCAAGCGCTTCTACGACAACTGGGAGCGCTACGCGGGCAAGCTCCTCCTGCGCTCGCAGCAGGTCTCCAACTCCCCCGAAATCATCCGCCGCCTGGGCTGCATCGGCATGAACACCCCTGTTGAAGTCGACATCTACGCGCACGCCAACAGCACCTGCGTCATGGGCTCGCGCATGCTCAACGGCCTCGGCGGCTCTGCCGATTTCCTGCGCTCCTCCAAGTACAGTATCATGCACACGCCTTCCGTGCGTCCCTCCAAGACCGACCCCACCGGTGTCTCCTGCATCGTTCCCTTCGCCACGCACATTGACCAGACCGAGCACGATCTCGATGTTATTGTTACCGAGCAGGGTCTTGCCGATGTCCGTGGACTGAGTCCCCGTGAGCGTGCCCGTGTCATCATCAAGAAGTGCTCTCACCCCGACTACACGCCTATCCTGACGGACTACCTCGACCGAGCGGAGTTTGAGTGCTTGAAGAAGGGTATGGGCCACGAGCCTCATCTGCTCTTCAATGCCTTCAAGATGCACAAGAACCTCCAGGAGAAGGGGACGATGAAGATCGACAGCTGGGAGTGAATATAATGACTAGAACTGAATTGGTTACGGTATATGGTATACTTGGATGGCGCATTGGAGCTTTATATGGTACTTTAGGTAGTTTGGTCTAATTGCACATTTGCAATCTTCCACTTCAACTCAATTATTCCTTCCTATCGCATATTTCTCGACGATTGCGAGCCCATGCCCCATGCAGTCATCCGCCAAGTACCGAATACGAGCACATTAATTGTCCCAACCGGGTCCGCGATGTCTAGAAGAGTCCATTGGCTTCTGTCCATTGATATGGAGATATGGCATCGGACATACTCTTAACGCCTCGCGACACCGGGTGCATTCCCCATGCTTGGCGGAGATAACCAGCTCCAGTCGGAGATAGACGCCCTGGCGCTGATTATTTCCTGCGATATTTCTAAGCATCTTGTCTATAGTCACGGTTCGTATACGCTTTGTGCAGCTATATAGACCTGCTATATCCCCTCGTATTCCCTCTCCTCACCAACGCTCAACCAAACCCTATCTATCTACACCAACCAACCCGACCACCAGAATGTCCACCTCAAACTTCATCTCCGCAAACAAACTCCACAAGACCCGCATCCTCCTCCTAGGCGGCACCTCAGGAATCGGCTTCGCCGTCGCCCGCGCCGCCCTCGAACACGGCGCCTCCGTGATCCTCTCCTCATCCAACCCCGAAAAAGTCACCAATGCCATCGCCCGCCTGAAAACCCTCTACCCAGACGAGCCGTACGCCTCGCGCATCGCCGGAACAGCATGCGACCTCGGCAAAGACGACGAGGCTATCGAGGCGGAGATCGTGGCGCTGTACGAGTTCGCCACGAGGCCGGATCTCTTCGGCTCTGGGTCTGGCTCAGGGACAAGTGAGGGGAAGGTCCCAATCAACCACATTGTTTTCACGGCGGGCGCCGTGCCACGCACCCTCGCACCCACGGATCCAAATGTGACCGCGTCCTACCTCCGCTCCCTAAACACAATCCGCTTCATTGGCGGCGCCCTCGTCGCGAAGCATGCGCCTGCTTACATGCCCAAGCCAACCACGGGTCTCACGACAACACCCAGCGCGCCATCGAGCTCGATTACGTATACGTCTGGCGCGCTGGTGGTCCGTCCCGCCCCCGGGATGAGCCTGGGTCTTGCGGGGGCCGGCGCGATAGAGGTCTTCTCGCGCGCGTTGGCGGTTGACCTGGCGCCGCATGGGATTCGGGTTAATGCGGTTGCGCCGGGGCCGGTGTTGACGGAGATGCTGGAGGATATTGCGGAGAAGGGGCAGGGGGGGCGGGAGGGGGTTCTTGGGGCTTATGCGCGGGAGACGGTGCTTGGGAGGGTTGGGGCGCCGGAGGATACGGCGGAGGCGTATTTGGCGCTTATGAGGGATGGGTTTGCGACGGGGGTGTTGTTGAGGAGTGATGGGGGGTTTACGTTGAAGTAGATGGGTAGAGTGGGATTGGGTGGGCTTGATTAGGGCTGAGCGATGAGTATGGGGGATGGGTTGGACGGGCCTGGACTGAATATGGTAATATGTTTCCATCAGATCGATTGAGAATAGGCACTGGTAATTGTAGCTAAAACAAACGCAAACGTGACAGCATTATAAAGACTCCATACTCCTCAGAAAATATATATACTCCCCCAATGTTTATTCCACCTTTGCCCAATTATTCGTAAGGCTTGTAGTTCCCGCCAAAGACCCTGCAGCAGGCGACATTAGCACCTCCACAAGTGAAGAAGACGAAGGCAGCACATACTTATTCCACAACCACCCCCCAAACCCCGTCGAGGCATCGGCGTTCCGCTTCGCCCACCCGCTGTCAACATTGTACTTCTTCGTGTCTTGGAGGCCGGCGAAGAGTCCGCGGCCGGCTGTTGGGTGCTGTTACACGGAGAACAAGTCAGCACCTATATATTGACGGTGTGGTATTGAGGTGTAGGGGTGTAGAGCTTACCCGATGCTCGACGGATTCCTGGCGAACCCAGAGATTCGTCCCAAAGTCGTTTTTGGGGGCGCGGGGGGCGTCGGATGGTGTTGATTTTGCGTTGGCCATTGTGTTTGTGTACGGGTTGTTATAGGTAATTGTTCTTATAGTTCTCGAGGCTCAATAGACAGACTCTGGTGCAGGTTTTTGTACAGCAAGAGTAGCGAAACGAGGTTGATGGCTCGGTTGGTAGGGTTGTGTAGGTAAAGCTATGCTTCACAGTCCGATCGAATTGCTTAATAGTGATGAATGAGAAGTAGGGCACCCCTACCAAACACCGACGCCTTTATATCCCATCCATTGGACAACAGGACCTGATCGCAACCATGCCAGCCCGAATCCTGGAGAAGCACGGAGTATAGAGCCAGGAACGCATGATTCCGAATCACCTCACCTCACCTCACCACCACAACGACCCCGTATAGAATGAGGCTAGGTAGAGTAACCCGGCAAGAATCCTTTGCCGCTCCATACCGACGTCGTGGTGTGTGGTCTGAGCCTAGTCTGTCAGTGTCAGGTTAACGTCGGCCTGGGCTGGGAGGCAGGGATCGACTTGCTTGGAAATAGGCCAATAGGATTGCGAGCATATCTAACGCAGATCATTCTGGCATCTGGGAATTCCGAGCCTTTGGTATGGCATGATGTAGTTCGCGGAGGAGTGCTAGTATAGTTGGGCGTTGTGTCGTTGTGTCGGTGCGGGTGGCATGATGCTGGCTGGGTTGAGTTGGGGGCTGAGCTGCGCCGCAGGAGAGCGAAGGATGGGATGGCACGGGATAACCTGTTCTCGGGGAAAATAGGATCTTGAAGCTATGTTTTCCATCAACGGTGTGAAAACCATGTGTAGAGAGAATCGAACATGTTCGAGATGCAACGAACCATCGTGGCAAACGAGTGTTCCCAGTCACCTCGAACGACTTGAGTTCCTCGGAGCCCTCCGCGCTGCAGGTCAACATGTCATTTCGTATCATACCAGCTTGGCTCTCCTCATGGCGTCCATGCTCATACTCTCTGGAACTCCGATCCAACCACAGACCGCCACCGCGATCAACCCATGTCATTGCCATGCCATGCCTCCATCCCCACCCGCTCCAGCTAAACCTGATACATTCCCCAGTCCCTCGCAGATCAGCCCTCCAATATCCTCGCGAACATCATACACTACACTTATCTCGAATTCAAGCTACTCGATGAACTTCCTCTCGGACTACAATGCTGGTTGGTAGGTGAAGGAGGTCTTGATCATGAAGAGCTGAACATTCAATAGCCCAATGTATATATCTCTTGCTCGCCCATATAATCAGAATGTCGTGAATCATATACTACACACCATCCACATCCTATATAAACCCACCCGGCGATGCCTCCGCCTCCCTAGCCTCACTCTCAACCCTCTCAATAGTCGGTCTATACGTCTTCCTCTCCCACCCCGGAATCCCATTAACAAACGTAATCGGCGAGCGCGAGCTCGTCTGTGACTCTCCATTCCCATTCCCATTCCCGCTGACACCCTTCTCCGGCTCCGCCTCGTTGGGAAGCGGCCTCAGTCCAGCGACAGCATCATTACTTCCCGGCTCAGGAATCCAAAGGACCCTCGTGCTCGCCAGCGACTCGGGCGCTGGGTCCGCGCCAGCCGTCGAATCAACCGGCACGATCTCGTCGAATTTGGCGTTCCGCGTTGCGCGCAGGATGGTAGTCGGCGAGTCGGTGAAGGCTATGCCGTTGTCCCACATTGTGAGGAGGCCGGCGATGATGCAGAGGAGGGAGATGAAGACCGAGAGGCCGTAGGCTAGTAGGAGGTTGCGCTGAGAGTAGACGTATTCGGTTTGGTTTGGGTGGATTGTTACGTTGACGGTTGGGCCGAGGGAGGTGTTTCTAGTTCAGTTTATCAGCCTGATCTGCTCTAAATTGACTTGGATAATGGGTAAGTTGGGCAGAGCTACGACGTACAGGAAATACGGACTGCCAAAGAAGCTCAGGGTGATATTCTGCCCTAACTCAGACGCAACGTCTAGAATCGAGCCTAGCGAGTCATATGTTGTGTTTCCGACTCTCTTGTTATCGTTATACACCAGCTGCCAGATCTGCTTAGAGTTGACAAGTGCCGTGGAGTAGATCTGGGTGTCGGTGCAGGTTGAGCCGCTCTGGACGCATCGTCCCTCCAGGACGTCTCTGAAGGCCTTGAGCATGGCCGTGTACGCGAAGAGCTGGTCTTCATTTGCGGGCTTCGGTAACTCGTGCTGGGTGTGATCGCGGACGCGGCCGAGGACTTTAAGGTCCGTGATCTCGGTCGATTGAACGCCGTTTGTGAAGTTGAAGTTCACGGCGTAAGAGGCGTTGTATATCCCGCATTCAACGACCCATCGTTTGTCCAGGGGCATAAAGGGCGAGACTGTCATGATCAGTTTGCCCGCAACGTCGGCGTTCCTGTCCCCATTATCGGGGCCTGGATAGGACGTATAGACTCGCCTATGCATGGCGTAGGAGATGTTATCGGTTTCGGGCGTGAAGCCTAGAAATGATGTCGAGTAGAAATTGTTGGCTCGTGACCAGTCGTATACTTGCTGGCTGACATTGGCGCTGGAGTTGCTGCACTGTATCAATGGGCTGTAGAAAGAAAGCGAATACGATGAGTTTGGTGCTGGAGCTGGGATGCTAGGGATCGTCCCCTGGATGACAGCTCCGGTTATAAAGCGAGATACGCTGGGTGTCGGGCCTGTTGGCCCACCGTCGTCCATGGTGTAGAACTTGTCGAAGTCGAAGTCGATGGCTGGCATTTGCTGTTCTTGCAGCATGGTGCCTATCGTGGACCGAACTGATAGCGTCGATGGAGTAACGACAGTAACTAGAGGAATGCACCTGATGCATATTAGCAAGCCCTTGACAACGCAGTAGAGCATCTACACACCACGAGATAAGCCCTAGTACAGCCACGTTGGGACCTCGAAGCCATATATGAGGATCGAAGAAGTTGAAGATGTTGCCCCGGATATCCCACATCGAATCCAACGTCGACAGCCTAACTGGCCTCGAACGCAGAATCCACCAGAGATTCTGCACGCAGGCAATACCAACGCCCGTAGTCAAGAACGTCTTCGTCAAAAAGGCGAGCCCAGTCCCTACTCTCAGGGACCATTCCTGCTGCGTCTGCCCGGGGACAATGGTACCGTTCAACGAGAAGTAGTAAAAATGATGACCAAGCGCCAGTCCCAATCCAATAATCCAGCACACGCCCATAGCCGTCGGCATCCTCCAATGGATGCCATCTCGCTTTTTTACCGTGCCGCTGTCTATCAATGACCCGATTAGCACGCAATGCCCGTAAAACAGAGACACAGGGCAAGTCCTCACCAGCCAGCGCGCCACCCTTTGAATTCGAAAACATGTTTGCCCGGAACATTTGTAAAACATCTTTCTGGAAGCCTCCTGCAGGGAAAATTCCTACGCTTAAGTAGCAGTAGCCACTTCATCCTCCAACTCCGCGCAGGCGCTTAATAGTATTTTTAGCGGGTGGGCAGCCATTCATAGCGAGCAGTCGGCGAACAGAAACGCAGGGGGTTGCTGCTGTCATTCCCCGCTCTCGGGAGAGCTACGGAGCTCCATTGGCCGTAGGAGTTGTGATTGAGGCTGTAAGCGTGTAACTGGAACGTAGTGCGAGTGTCGGTCCCTACCCGAGTGAGGAGAGAGTGTCGGTCCCCGGATTGCACAGCCATGGTCGAATTGGTCTTATCATGCGACGGTGATTCTTGCTGAGCAAGACTCTCTTTTCAGGTTGAAACAAGCGTTGCTAGCATGGCTAGGCTGAAGGGTTGGAAAAAGCAAATTTGTCTTTCAAGCGTGTTGGTGAGTGCCTGGTCCAATTTTGGTCTGACATTTGAGGTAGGGGGACGGACCACGTCGCTATCCGTCGATGACGATTAATACCTCAAGTCTTCAACCTAGGCAATAAATATTGAACCTGGATTTCTGTAATTATGAAATGGTCGGTTGTCCCTGATGGGAGTGAAATTGAGACGGAGGAGTTGAGAGATGCGAGGAAAGATATAAGTCCATTCCGCCAGCGTGACTAGCACAACATGACAATGGCAGGGCATGGGAAAACGACTTGGTGAGTTCATTGACTTTATAGGCAAGATACTAGTGATAATTTGTATTTATTGCCTCGTCGCCTAGCTCTCAATACTACACGAGCTGGCATCTATTTTCATGGGAGCTGCTGTCGCTACTTCTTCGTCGAACAATCCAGAAGACAGAATATTTAGTAGATGTTCATATGAGAATTCGATTAGGTTTAAGATCATAAGCCCGTGGAATTAGCATATACAAAATAGAAACAAAGTAAACCGGCGGATGCAACCCAAAGTAAACCAATCGATATAAAGGACAAGAAGGTGATATATTTACTACAGGAGCATAAAGTATACGAAGAAGTGAGTATATGGGTCCAGTCGTGGAAAGGAAGCGACACGACGGACATAAAAGAACAACAGAAGAGTTGCATTTAGAATGCCGCGCGACTAGGCTCCAGGGCGATTGACTTATTTGAACTGGTCAATGCATCCCCAGTGCTGCTCAACACCGTAAGTGTCAGAGGAAGCGAACTTGGACTTCCAGCCGTCGTTGGCGTAGGAGAAGAAGACGGAGACACCGCCGACCTTCTCGAGAAGGGACTTGATGGCGGTGGTCTGCTCGGCCTCGCCGGGGACGGCCTTTCCGTTGGCGTTACCGGCGTTGGGCCAGCCGGTCTCGAGGTTGATGACGTCCTTGCCAGAGCAGACCTCCTTGAGGTCGCTGATCTGGTTGCTGACGAGGGTACCGGCCTCCTCGGCGGTGAACTCAGCGTTGAAGAAGGGGTGAAGGTTGGCACCGAGGATGTCAACAACAGGGCAGAGAGTAGAGCCGCTGGCGAGCCAGGTATCAATGGGCTCAGCAGTGGTGACCTGACCAGTGTAGCCGGCAGCGGAGAAAGCGCTGGCGGCCTCGGAGATGAAGCTGGCGAGCTGAGCAGCAGAGGCAATCTTCTGGTTAACGACTTCGTTACCGACAGCGATGAGAGAGACAAGGTCCCACTGGCCCCAGCTGGTGATGTCGGAGAACTGGGAACGAGCGCCCTCAAGGCCAGTGGAGCTGTCAACGCTGACACCGAGGATCATCTGCAGACTGTGGGTCTTGCAAGCCTCGCCGACGTACTCAAGGGTGCTGCAGTCAGTGCCGTAGACACGAACGTGGGAGAAGCCCTTCTGCTTGATAACAGCGACCTTGCTCAGAACATCGGACTTGCTCATGCAGGTTCCGTCGTTGTTGTAAGGAGTGAAGGTCATACCCATCTGGGTACCGCTGACACCGGTGGGGACGCTGGTGGCAGAGGAGCTGGTGCTGCTGCTGGTGGGGACAACGCTGGTGGTAGAGACAGCGCTGGTGGTAGGGGCCTCAGTGGTAGGGACGGCAGTGGTGGTGGGGACAGCAGAGGTGGGGACAGCAGGAACGCTGGTGGGCTCGTTACCGTTGGTGTAGGGGCAGTAGTAGACGTCCTCGGTGCGAGTCACAGTGACGGTGGTGCCGGGGTTGGTGTAGGTACCAGGGGTGACGGTGGCCGGGGTGGGGTAGACGACCACGGTGGAGGTGGGCACGTAGGTGGTCGTAGGGGCGATGGTGTAGGTGCCAGCGGAGGGGCAGACGTAGGTCGTGGTCTCGATGACGCTGGTGACGGTGCTGCCGGTGGGCTTGACGGTGGCGTAGGGGCAGGTGATAGTCGTAGCGGTCTCAACGATGGTGGTGACACCTCCGTAGGTGTGGGTACCGCTGGGGAGGTCGGTGGTGGTAGCACCGCAGACAGTGGTCGTGTCGGTGACGGTGAGCGTGGTGGCGGGGATGGTGTAGGTACCAGTCTCCGAGTAGCTGGTCACGCCGGGGGTAGGGAGAGTGACCACAGGGGTTTCGACCGGAGTCTCGACGGGAGTCTCGGAGGGGACCTCGGAGGGAGTCTCGACCGGAGAAGCAGAGGACGTAGCAGTGACCGTGACGGTGCTGGTGCTGGTCGACTCGACGGTCTGAGTGGTCTCGGAGGTCACGGTGCTGGTAGGGACCTCGACGGGGGTGCTGGTGCTGGTGGTGACCGGAAGGGGGATGGCTAGGAGCCGTTAGCTCGTCCCGACAATTGACAATGAGTTGACAACTTACTGGTTGGCTCGCCCCAGTAGGTGATGACCTCGGTTGTGCAGCCGCACTCCTCCTCGGGAGCGGCGGAGGGGGCGTGGAGGGCGCGGTGGTGAAGACCCTCGTGAGCATGGCGGCGCATGTGCATGTCCGCAACGGCGGTGCCGGCAAAGGCGGCCGCGGTGGCCAGGATAGCTCCCCTCATGTTGTATAGAAAATAAACAAACGTTTATGTCGAGTCGATTTTGGGGGTTTTGTGTGTATAATCGCAATGAATGCCCGCTGAAAGAGTGAAGCGGTGGTCAATGGCACAAGTGCAAAAGAGCGACGGGGAGGAGGCCTCTGGACCGGTGGGAAGCAGAGAGAGAGAACGATCACCGGGAGAAGAGGAAAAGGTGAGAAGAAGAAGGGCGAGGCAGGAGAAAAGAGGGGGCCGCGAGGAAATTAGGGCCAATTCATTCTGGGGCTTGGGGAGCAGGTTCTGGCGCAGGCGAGGCTGGTGATTGGCAGGCGATGTTCTGGCCAGGATCAGAGAAGAGTCGAAGGCTGAGGCAAAAGGGGCATCCTGGGCGAATGCTGATCTCCAGCTTGGAAGGAGCGGGGCTGCGGAAATTATACTGAAGCCACCAGCCACTGACAGCCCACGCCAGCTCGCGTGGTTTCCTCTTTCAGTAAGGTCATAACATGGGCTCCACTTGCTCTTCGCCGTTCCCTTGCAGACTTGGACTCGGACTCTGCAAACTCCAGAGTCCAGAGTCCAGCCTGACTGTTGTCGCTCGTATACTTGGTCATCTTGAATTGGCTCTTTCATCAGATAAACGCCGAAGACAAGATAGACAGCGACGTGGTGCGCAATCTGCGAGAGCGACACGTCTTCGGAATAGAGTTTCAAAATTACCATGTGAACTGAAATCCTGTTTCAGGCCCAGGCGAACCTTCATGTCATCTCATCCGCCACCGGCATTTCTTCTGACAAACAATCTCAGATGTCTCTGGATTCTTCAGTTGCCCTGCCCACTGCAGAGACGACTGAGACATGGTTCCCACGTTGACTCCAGCCGGCAAAACAAACAGAATCCCCGAATCTTGGAACATCCAAATTCATGGTCAATTTGTTCCAGCCCACTTTTAACCGTAGATTGAGAGCTGCCACTGGCCGGGTTTCCCACAGCCATCGTGCGGTCCACCAATAGCACTGCTCTCGTGCCTGACTACCGTTACGCAATACACACCGCCGTATCTTAGTCAGGGGCGATTCTCATGATGATGGATGACGGTTGTGATGGCTCAGCCTCACCAAGACGCCGGAAGGCACTATCAAAAGGTGAAACGAAAGCTCGATAACGTCCACTACTATCGAGGTCGAGGGCCTCGAGGCTCATTGCTGGCTCAGGAAACGAACGAGCGGCAGTCGCAATCAGACGGAACAGACTCGATTATTGTCAATAAACCGGTCGATCGCCACCGAGGCAGAAGGAACAGCGAAGATCCAGCACTTCCTTCAAGCTTCAGAAGCCCATCGCTGGCCCAGTGATTTGCTTCCTTTTGATTCGAAGATACTGATACTCCGCGGAGCACGATGCCGACTCTGCCGAGACCCGGGGGCCGGCATCCACCCCTGCCCTCTCCAAGAGATCTCGATTTTTGACTGAGAGCTCTTCACGTCGGGTCTACCCAGAGTATGACGTGCACCGCTCTACGCCGGGAATGGGATTGACAGGCTCTACCGATTTCTACCTCATCGTGACCTCCCATATCCTTTAGGTGGTTGAAAGCTCTTTCGCAATTCAAATGGCCCGGCTTCTTCCATAAACAAGATCTTCAAGCTCGCCGCGCGACTCTGTCCTTTGCGGCAACGATCAGCTGAATACGGCGGTCTCGAACGAGATCCGGGTTGCAACTATTTCCACCATCAATGCTTGGCCGAAGGCTCTTTGAGGCTAAACAAAGATCATCGCGTGAATGCTCAAGCAGCGATAGCTGCCTCTGCCGCGCTGCGCTTGTTTCACTTCGGAGTCACCAATTTAGGAGCGTAATATGTCGATGCCTATTAATATCGTGGGAGCACTAACTGTCTGACGCCGACGGTTCTATCATTGTCGCCTATGTTTTCAGGAGAACATCGTCCGCGAGCTTGAAGATAAGCCAGTCTCGAACAGAGTTGATCCCTGGTATCGGCTCGAGACTCAAATCGACTTGACTTCTAAAGTCTACCCTCGCTCCGCATTCAGGGACTCAGGGGAAACGGCTCGGCGCCTCGGATGTCTTAAAGACGGCTGTGGGGTGGTTTCTGAGACCCCTTTCTATAACGGTCGACTCCGCCCACGCTTTCGATAGTGCACTTTGAGGTCTCCAAGACTTCAACTCACGGAGTCACGGTCGAGGCTTTTACGTCCTGATCGATTCAGGAGACACCAACTCCCCTATCCCGACCATCTCCTTAATATGGATAGCGACGGAGGTGCTAGCTCACAAGTTGCAACTCGCGAGCCGTAGTGCCTTTTCCGGAGGCTTTAGAGTCGATTCAGAGATGTCTTCTTGTGAGACGTCAAATTTTCGTCGCTATCGACTATTCTCTCCACCTCAGCTCACCTTGACTTGGGGAAAGCGACAGTCCCCGCAACTAAAGTGGTAGCTGCTGTTCTTCCGCTCCAGATCATACCCTGACTCCTGTCGTCTGTCGAGATACATGCATTCTTCGCTTCTTCAATCGTAACGCAGAAACACAGGACGATCGGAAGAGAAGTCCACCAAGGCAGATGCCTCAGACATTGGAACACATTTCCGTGGCAGTTCAGCGCATCACTGGTCTTACATGCTCCTACATACTGGAATACCAGGCTAACGAAATCGTCAAGCTCAAATGTCATTCATACTCGCACTTCATTGGCATAGTACATACAAACAGTCAAAGAGGATTGATCTCCTTTGGCTTTGCCGACCGAGTGAGGTCCAGTGGTGCATCGCGATATTTATATGTACGCAGGACGCTATGTCGCGACCAAATCCACCGCGATGAGTCTTCATAAAATATGTACCCATTCTCTCCTCATCGCGACCGCATAACCCTTCCACCTTTGCTAGTCCTCATCCTTTGTAGATCGTGTCGTGCGGAGAGTGCGCCGGTGAAGGCCAGTCAATCAATCGATGTCGACTGGGCGTACTCAGCAAGTATGCAAATAAGCCAATTAATGGCAACGCTATCCGAAACAAAACAATTAGCACAACCACGGCCCAAACCCGATAAACAGATATTTCGGGGAGCAAACATACCGCGTCACTTCCGCACGTCAGCGGCGGACAGCACATGATGTTCATGGTTGAGTTGTCGCACGCGCGGTTGTTAAGCTACAGCAAGCAGAACAATTAGCCTTGCCTGCCATCGAAGTTTGGCGGGGATTCGGATGCGGATAGAAAAGGACGTACACCAATACACGAAATCTGCGTCTTGAACTCGGACGGCATGGCCGTAGCTGTCGTGGCTCCTGCAGCGAGGACCGCCGTGAAGAGGGTGAGGAGTTGCATTGCGTCTGCTTGCTTATCGGTACTTTTCTTTGGTAGGAGGGAGCGAGAGAATTGGTGTTGCAGAGGATACGTCAAAAGTAAGTTTTCTCCCGGAATTCCAATCCTTTAAGCTATCCTACCCCTTGATTCAACTCTCTTGACACGCGGACCTCGCCATGACGCAACGTGGGTACGGATTTTCAGGAGACATTCCAATGTTGTTTGACAGCTCCAGCTGCGTGCAGGGGACAACCCTGTGGGCAAATCAGGGCTGCGATGGTAGGACGGATCTGCAGAGCTGATACACGGTGGAGACTGAGATGATGGTTGGTTTCTATATTTATGTGACTGAGGTGAGGGCCGTGAGGGCATTTGCTTGTCTGCCTTGCTGGCTGGGGTATGGGGGCTGGGCGATGCGATCGCGGGATCGATTTGGATGAGATTCTGGCTCGATCTTTGATCGTGATAAGGTGGGGTTCTACAATGAGCACAGTACCTAAAGGACCGGCGGGATAAGAACCGACAGTTGCTGTTGAATGTATATCCAAAGCAACTCTCGGGGAATTTTGATATTCGGCAACTTTTGCGTAGGCCCTAGCGAGGATATATAGTTCTGCCGTGACACTGGAACATGATGCTGGAACATCGCCGAAGACACGATTAGCAAGGACATCATACTGTAAGCGTGGTAGAGGGCCTGATCGTGGCCAGACCATCTCTCTCATACCACTCGCGTAGATGTTTCGCCTTCTGCCTCTGCTTCCTGCCCTCGTTTCACCTCATACCCCTAGGCATCTGATGCCCGAAGTCGCGAATCAGGATTCTCTCTCCATACGTCGGACACGATTTGTGCACACATGTAGCATAGCTGTTTAATGCAAGAAGGATGATGACCACTTCCCTCAAGGTATAGGAGAAAATAGGTAGATCTTGGTTAAACGTAGGAGGTAAGAAGGTATCAGAAGATATCTCTAGTGGTATAAGCACATGGAAGCTGGAGCCGATTACAAGGCTTCCAGACGTGAGATCTGCAGCTAACAGATTCGAAAAATTCCATTGACAGGTACAGCTAGAAATAACCAAATAACAAACCAACACTGGCAGGATATTTTCTTGTTCGACATATTCAACCCAACCCCCAACTCACCTTCCCCAAACTCTACCACTCTACACCCCCTCCCCCATCCCCCCACGCACAGGAACTTCGCCTGCCACATTCACACTCTTCTCGCCAACACCCGGACCCTCAAAGACCCTCAAACCCCCAATCTCCTTCTCCCGCCTCACCTCCTCCTTAACCGCCTCACTAACATCAACAAAGACATGGCCCAGCGGTCCGCGCTCCGCACTCCAGCCAGAGCACTCAACGCGGTATCCCTCATCGGGCTCAAGCACCTCAAAGTCGTTCCACGACCGCTCAGCCCGGTTATCCCAGTGCAGCTCGCAGATTTTCTTGTCGCCGTCGAAGAGGTCAAGCCAGCCTTCGCTGCCGCGGCGGCCGGTTGCGCAGACTTCGCCGAGGCCATCGGAGGGTATGGTCATTTTGTCGATGGAGGATTCGGTGAGGGATTCCGAGGGGTCGTCGGGGGAGTGGAAGTCGCCGCTGCATTGGCGGGTTAAGGGTTAGTTGTAACTGGGTTAGTAGGATGGGAGGGGAGGGCGCACGGGGAGACGAGGGAGTCGCGGATGTTGATGTCGCGGTTCTTGAGACGGTCGCGGATGTGGATGGAGATCCATTGGGAGTCGAGGGGGTCGGATGGTTCCATCTTGACTGATTGATTGGACTGTAAGTATAATGATAGGAATGAATGGGTTGTTATGTGGCGGCTGGGTGTGAGGAGACGGAGAGAGGGGAGATCTGGCACTGGGCAGTTTATATGCTTCTTGCGGGGTATTGCATGGTCAATTGTGTGGACCCGTGGATGCGCGCTTGTTGGCTCTTCGAATGTGATGAAGTCATGATTAACCTTCGGTGAGACAGGGGATGTCTGATAGGATGGGATAGGTGGTTGAGAGGGTGAGTTTCCAATGGTCGGCGAAATAGAAATCTGGAGACGGACAGAGGCGGAGAGAATGCGGGGAAGCTGCCACCCATGACGACTGCTGCAGGACTAAAGCTGGCGATCATTAAGCCATTGTACTTGAATGATAAAACCGATCAAGCCTCAAAACCGTGTACTATTTTATTTGTATTCGGTATGATGGTAATCACACAAAAAGATATCAAAACTATGTGCAAGTGATGATCGCCTGGGCAATGAGATAAACATGGTCCGGATGCCCTCCCAAATGCGGTTCGTACAAATCCGTGCGTAACAATTCGCTGCAGTAAGAGAGAGTACCAATGTCCGTGCAAGTGCAAATCCTGTGTATTATGTATTATCCGTCGCAGACATGGTCCGCTTGTATCCGCTTCTATAGACTGCCGTTCATATAGCCTAGAAAATACCGAATCTTTTCTTGCCGTCTGATCATCGTCAGTAAAACTCGAGGATTTGGTTACCCAGACGTACCGCTCTTGCGTTTCTTCCCGTTGGCATCCGCAGCGGCCAGCGCTGGGTTCACGCCGTCTGCCGCAGCTCGGATTGCTGCGATACGGTGCACCGCTCTGGTATCCCCTTGATCGGCCGCTTTGACGTACCAGACGTTGGCCTCCAACGGATCGCGTCGACATCCAATGCCCATCTCTGTGAAGTATCCTACAGCATATTGCGCTTTCGCCAGCCCTGCCTTCATTAGACGGATTTTTTCTGGAAAATAAGAAACTTACCGAGTTCAGCGGCCTGCTTGGCCCATTCGTATGCCTCATTCTCGTCTTTCTCCAGCACCGGCTCTGCACCAACTAGGTACCAAGCACACAGTGCCATCATTGCCAACGGATGCCCACCTTGGGCAGCTCCAGTATAGAAGTGAATGCTGAGGGCAGGATCTTTCGGGCAATTCAACTTCCCGTGCTCGTAGGCATCGCCAAGACGGTAGCAGGCCTCTACATGGCCCAGGTCGGCCGACTTGGTAAAGAGTTGAGCAGCATAGGAAGGGTCGACAAAAACATCGTCTCCATAACCAGTTTCGTGGAGCAAGCCGAGTTCGTAAGGTGCCGAATTGTACTGAGCATCGGAAGACTCTGCCGCTCGTTTCAACCATTTGATACCTTCGCGATATCGCTTGCCTAAACCCATGTCTCCTGCAAGGCACGCCTTGGCCATTCGAAGCATAGCCCCTGGATGGTTTTTCGAAGCCGCCTGGCGATAGAATTGTTGAGCTCTAGCCGCGTCAACTCGAGTCCCCCAGCCAAACTCATAACATAAAGCGGTCCGGTAGCATGCCTCGACGTGGCCGTGCTTGCTTGCAGCCACAAACAGAGAGAAGGCGCGATCGTAGTCCTCCTTCCCCTTGCTAAACAAGCCCGAGGCGTAGCCATCCGCCAAGTAGTACTGTGCAAACGGATAGCTCCGGCTGGCCAGCCCCTGGAATATCGACTTTGCTTCTTTCAAGAGGTGGGCACGGGTAATTTCGTTAGAAGTCTTGTCTTTATCTGCGGATATTGATGGCTTGCCGCCCTCAAGTACATCATCTGGCATTTCCAGCATGGCGTTGACCATGAAAACGGCAAATTCATACTGAAGGGCCGAATCATCCGTCTTTTTTACATTCGCCAAATACATATCAAATGTCTGCTTATGGCTCAGCAACGATGCGTTGTTTCCGACAGAAGATCGAAGATGAGCGTTGCCGAAATGAACTGGAGCGGGACCTGGTTGAGGATATGGCGCGTTGAGAAGGTCAACGAACGAGACCGGTCGAACATCAGGAGAGCCAGAGTTCCTGGATGAGACACGGGGTTTGAGGTAGGGTGATGCCTGGGGAGACCCGTTGTCCGACGCAAAAGAGTACGTTGACCGTGGCCGCTGCGGTCGTTTGGCTGTAAGGTGAGTGTTCGTCGCCGGGGTATTCTCAGCTGATCCTAGAACAGGTGTGGACCGAGCAGCCGCCTGGGAGGGTTGGTATGGGCGATGATGATAGTGCAGTGGCTCGAAGTTCTCAGACGGTTGTGCCATGCTGTCAATGCTGCCACGAGATGATGTGTTTTGACTACCGGAAGGGCCATCGCGGTCGAATGATGACCCGCTGTCTTTGCAAACGATCTGAGGCTCATCATGCGGCTGAGGTTCTACAGCAAAAGATGATATGCTGCTGGCAGGGGTGTGTCGATAAACCATGTTCCCGGACGAAGGCAGAACTCCGACTGACTGCTTTCGCGGGGGGTACCCTCCATGCTTTGTGGGGTTGTCATCCAGCGTCAGGTTGGAGAATGCAGCATTCGGCACGTGTGATGTGAAGTAGTCGTCATCAGCATTCCTAGCTGTCGGACTCTGCGTTTCAGATTGTTCCAAGTGACCGTTTACACTGACGGAGGGGACAGACTGGCGCTGAGCTCTCTGTACAACGTGTCCCAGCGGCGCTTCCGGTAGTGATTTGCGTGCGACTGGAGAGGTCGGCGTGTAGTTTGAATTCCGTGGCGTGGGCTGAGACTCGCGATGAGACGGGGAATGTGGGGGCGAAGACGGATGATATACGGGCGGAGGAGATGGAAGAGGATGAGGGTGAGGATAGGTGCTGGCCACGGGGCTCGCCATTGTTGCGCAGTCGACTATGCGCGTCACCGAACCTATGGCTGACTGTGGTCGGTTTCCGAATCTCGTTGTCGTTCAACGAGGGCCTGGGCGGATGCAGGTGGTACGAGACGAAGGAGCCTATAATCCGGACATGGAGGGTTGTATGACGATGGCCGGGGGCGGTCGAGGAGGCCTCCAAGCGAGCGCAGCGTGTGAGAACGAGAGCAGCTCAGTCGACGAGGAGCCTGAACAAGCGAAAGATGGATCGTCGGGGAGCTTATAAGAGTCAGACGGGGGATGATCGGTTGACTGAGGGAATCGCGGGCCCACAACGAGCGACAGACAGGACCCTATTGAGATGTCAGAAGCGAACGGCAGATGAATGGCTTGCAGAAAAGAGTTTCGCACGGCAAAACACAAGGCAGAGACAATAACAATAAACGAAGGTAACAGTAAGAGAGAAAAAGAAAGGTGCAGGCAGAACGAACGAGAGAAGAAGAGGCGCAGAGGGGCGGGGGAGAACGATGTGGATGAATCGGACGGTAAAGAAAATGGGCCAATAATGGCAATAATTGCCAGCTGAGCGGCGGTTGGGCCAAGCGTTTGGTTTCCGGCACAGGAACTCTACCAAGATACTCCGTTTACTGACACTGCGTAGGAGCAAGACTTTATCATTGAACACTGCTTCTCTTCTATTCCGATTGTCGCAGAGATTCTTGACTCTATATTCAGTACTATCAATGAATGCAGGCGGCCAGAATAGATTCCGTCTGCCACACCGGCGCGGAACCCCTTAACCGCTTCCTTAATTAAAAGGGGTTTAGCGCCGTCCGGAAGCAAAAGGCGGTCTAAAAAATTAAAAAAGTGTATTTCTTGTTAAGAAATGTAATCCCTTAATAAAATTAAGTTTAGTATTATACTAATGCCTGTTTAATATTTAAGGTTATATTATAATTTTAAGTTGCTTAAGGTTATTTTTTTAAAGTTATTTTATACTAAAATTTATATGTAAAAATACCTTTTTAAAATAAATAACTTTTAAAACTTATTTTAAGATAAGCTATTAAACTTTTAGTAGTAAGAAACTTAGCTTTTTTAATTTTTAACCTAAATTTTAATATTTTTTACCTTAAATACCGCCTTGTAACTAAAGTTTTATATTAATTTTTTTTAATTAGCCACGCTAATTACCTTTTTAATAATTTAGGTATTTTTAATACTTATAAATTTATTTATATAAAAAAATACCTAGCTATTACCTTTAACACCCGCATTAAATATATAAAAAAAAGCTAGTAAAAATATAGCTTAAAAAAATTAATTTTTAATTAAGGCCTGTAACGCTAATTTAGCTAAATATATAATAAATAATAAGCCTTAAAAGTTTTAAAATATAATAAATATTAGGTTTAAAAAAAACTCCGGCCGGGTTTAGTATAATTAAAAAATAGCTTAAAAAAAAGCTCTTAATCTTGTTAATAATTTTATAAAATAGGTATATATAAAAATAATAAAAAAAAAATATACTAAAAATAGCTATATAAAAAATACCTTAGTAAAATTTATAGTTTATTTTAAGTAAGTTAAAAAAAAAAAAAAGCTTAAAGGTAAGCCATGGTAGTATAATAAGTAAATATTAAATATATAACTTAATATTAAAAAAACCTAATTAAAAATTAAGTAAAAAAATAGGCTAAAACAGGTTTAAATAAAGTTATATAAAAGTTTTTTAATATATTAACTAAATTATTAACTAATATTAAAAATATAAAAAATCTAAATTTTAATTTTAAGACCTTAAGCCGCCCTCCCCCTATTTAAATAAAGGTTATAAAAAAAATATAATAAAACTATTAAATAACTTTTTTTTAAGTAAATTTTATATAAATTTTTAATTAAATAATCTTATAGCATGCTAATAAAAGCCCTGCTAAAAAAAATTTTTAAAAACTTAAAATAAAAATAAATTATTTTAATTATTAGTTAAAAAAGCTATAAAAAACTTAGGGTTAAATATTAGGCTTTATAAAGTAATTAAATAAATATTTTATAAAGTAATTTACCTAAATATTTTTTTAAACTTATTAATTATATTTAGTAAAATTATTTTAATATTAGGTTTTTTTTACCACCGCGAAGGCATGTTATAATATTAATTAAAAAAATAATTATTTAATACTTAGCTATAATAAAAATTATCCTAACGCGTTAATATAGCTTAAATAATAGGTATTTTTAATTTCTTGTAATTAAACTAAAAGCTTGCTTAATAAAAATTTATAATAATAAAAATTAAATATTAAATACCTTTTTATTAGCTATTAATTTTTTATTTACCTTTTTATATAGCGTAATAATATTATATTTACTTTTATAAGTATTATTTTTATATATATAAAAAGGTTTTTAGCTTTTATATATATTTTTTAAGGTTTTTTTTATTCTTAATTTATTTTATATAAAAGTATTATTTACCTTGCCTTTATATAGGCTTTAAAATAAAAAAATAAGGTTATTAAGTATTACAAGGCCTTAAAACTTTATTTTATATTACTTTTTATATCTTAAATAAAAAAACTCCTAATTTTTAAATAGCTAATATACTAGCTTAAAAGTATTATTTATAAAGGCTTAAATACGCGCCTTAGGGTTATAGGCTATAACTAACTTATAAGCCTTTATATAAATTAAAGTATAATATTAATAAAGGGTTTTTTTAAAAAGCTAAGTAATATAAAAAATAATATTAATATAAATAAATAAAAGCTAAGGCCTACTTTTTTTAAAAAAGGCCTTTATTATTTTTATTTAATATAAAAATATAAAATAAGTAAAAATTAAATATATTATAACTTTGGGATATAGCATGTTATAATAATAATATTTAATTTAATTAAGGTAAAAAAAAGGTATAAAGGTGTAAATTTTTTAAGTATTAAAACTATATTAATTTATTAGGAAATTCTTATATAATTTTATATACCTTTAATTTATTAAAAATAAAAAAGCTAATACTCCCGCGGCATTTAATTAAGGTTAAATTTAAAGTATTAGTAAAGCTCTAAACCTTGGTAAATATAATTAATATTACTTATTAATTAAATTTTTTTTATATATATTATTAAGGCGCTTATAAATAGTATTATTTTATTTATTTTTAGTAATAATAAGGTGGTGGTAATATTTATAGTAGGTAAATTTATTTTATTTATATTTATATATAAATTAGTATAAAGGTTAAAATATTAATATTTTACACCTAATTTAAAATTAACGGGGCTTAGTAAATTTTACACGTGATATTAAAGGACATCCAAAAGCGGTAAATCAGGTAGTATTAATATTAAGAGGAGAACCAAATTTTCGGTGGCAGACGGAATCTAATAACCCGGCTGACCAAAAGCAAGACAAGTCCAATCAGTTTCGCCTATATACAGCACGCTCCCACGTCCAGACCGATTCCAGATGCCTGCTGCATACTTGTGCTCAATATGCATGCATCTCCGCAGAGGAAAGCAGATGCGCCCCAGGTAATGATTATAACAAGCCTTACCGGGCGCCAGCTCAACTCATTAAATACGAGGATCACGGAGTATCTACACTCTTCAGTTCATCCACCGGGCAGTGGGACTGGGCACCACCACAGCGACCACACCCACCGACTCTCCAGGAGTTACTCCCGAGTCCCGTCCTATATTCCCCACCTTCCTGAACTGCGTGAGGCTGAAAGTGACCTCAGATCACATCAAACTGGCGGGAAATGACATGGCAGCAGCAGACTGACAGACTGCTGCAGCCTGCAGCCGAAGCGAAGGCCGGTGGCTTGCGGGGACGTTGAGAAAGCTGGAATGGGCGCTTCAGTTCCCTTTTTATTGGCGGGGAACTATTTCATGGTACCTCTAACAAGCTCGATCTCGTATTTATCCCAAACCAAGGGGCCGCGGACATCAATCATAATGGTCGTTTGAGTTGTCCCAAAAAATCACGGATGAAGTGAGGTCTTGGATTTACTTTTACTCCAGGTGATCTGTCTTACACTATTCGTGGTTAAGACTGGCCTTATGCACGATGGTTCTAATAATAAAGAACCTCGGCTACGCCAACGCAGCAATGGTTTCTTCAGGCTTGGTTGCACTTGGGCAGAGCAGTTCGTAAGACTGAGACAACTTAACCGGGCAATTAATCTATGAAGAACAGACCGTAAATTGAGCGCAGCGAGTGAGGTCCAGCCACATCGTCGGGCACCGGTCGGTCGGCTATATATAACCTTTTCATGTTCTCTTGAGTTCGAGGTTCGTCGTTCGGCAGTCGGCGGGTGGTCTGCGGAGTATTCTTGATGACTAGAACAGTGAACTGAGACATCATACCGCCGGTGTTCACCGGATCCCGGAAGACCTGGATGCCGGGGATTTCTTGCTGTACTATATGTACCACTGCAATGCCTTCTGTATACTTTCTGATGCAAAGCAACTCAGTTTCCAGTCACTGCATGAGAGGGATACACGGAGTTGCCCACGGAGTAATACAACCCAGTATACCATGTAGATCCGCCAATATCCTCGAACGGCGTTCCCGGAGTCCTTCTTCGAGAGAGCTGATATTGAGCGAACGCCATCTGACCTAATAGATATTCTGATAAAGCAGTCATTGACTGAGTGGACCTGAATCTAGATTGACTTCAATATCACCAGTGATTGGCAATATAACTCCTGTGATCGATAGATAAATTGATAGACAATGGCTTCGGAGAGTTTCTTGTTGAGTGCGCCCGAATCCGGGCCTGCGACCTCCAAATCTTAAGCCCGAATCTACAATACAAACTGTGGCGCAACGGTGAGCAGAGGTCCCTTGAGCCGGTAACCGAGCGACAGGGGCATTTTCCTGGAGAACCTTGATTCTAGAAACAAGGAGATGCCAATATTTCTGAAACTGCAGGTCGGCCTTGTCCAAGAACCGGAGGTGGAAGTGATAGGGCCAAGATTGTAGCACAAGAATTTGATTCTGATGCTCCGTGCTCTTCGACATGTTCCAAAATCCCCCTTTTCCCTGGGTCTTCCCGGTGTCCACACCAGCGATAACAGCCTCAGAAGAGGTGGGGGTATCTGATCCGTCTCCATAGTTCTTATCTTTCTTTCAAGTTGCCATCGACTTTCTCTGCTCTCATGAGTTCCAGCTTTGATTCTCAGCCAGCGACGCTCAAAATAGTAGTGAACAATTAGACATGCATTACTATGCAGAAGGATGCCAGGCACCGTTGCCACCAGCCTGCTTTGAGGTAAAGGGGCGTGAAGCAGCCTTTAGCGGCTGGTAGTCTGCGATTCCATAGGCTGCATCTCACAATAGCGTCTGAAAATAGCACACCATCGTCTTGGAGGTTAGCCTGCTTTAGGAGAAACGCTATTTCGGCGAGTTCCAGTCTCGGGCTTCTTATTGAACCTGTTTTGCCATGCCTGAATCATTGTTTAAAAACTTATCAGCTTGACAGAAAGGACATGGCCCTTTAGACATAAGACAAACTGACTCATGACCTCCACAATTATTGCGAAAAATCGAGGTCAAGACTCCAGGCAGAGGATGATCCGCAAGTTGAGATCAGAGCAAATTGGTGCATCAGGTGACTTACAGAGCTTTGCACACCTGAGCTAAGCTCTTTCAAGAATGGCTGAATAAGGTTAAGCCAATGAAACAACTTTGAAGTAACTTTCGGGTGGAGCCCTCTTGGAGGCGGAGCCATGCGCCAGACCCCAGCCATGCGATTGGCGTGATCTGGCGCCATGCGGGCAGAGGGGGGTTCCCGCGGATGTTGCTTAGACGGCGGACCAATGGTAGGCTTAAAAATAACTATATGTTAGGCGTTAAGATAAAAATAATTATTAGGTAACTATTTTATTAAGTAAATATTTATTAGTAATAACATGTTTTATAATAGTTAGTATAAATTTTTAAATTTAATAATAATTTTTATTACGTGATAATATTTACTTAACACGTAATAAAAACCCATGTTTTATTTATGTTAACTATAATTATAGTATTAACTAAGTATTTTTTATTAACTATTTTATTATATTAGTATTATAAATACTAGTAATATTTAGTGCTATTATATTACTATTATGCTACTAATATAATTACTAAACTTAATTTAATAGCTCCTAACACTATACTTTATAATATATTTATATATATTATAAAAATAGTAAGATTATCCAGCGCAGGATATATTTATTTAGGTTAATTAATTATTAAGTGCCTGTAAAATTATTAAAGTTATTTATTATATTATTATTATAGTTTTTTATTTTTAGTATAATTATTTTTTAGCTATTTACACTTTTTTTAATTATTATCCTGGTTAAGCAAATACTATGCAAGTAGTATATATAGGTTTCTTAGTATTAATTACTAGTATTTAATTTTGGTAACCTTAGGAAAGGTTAATTAAGTTTAATATATAACTTATTTTAAGTACTCTTGCTTACCGTAACTTTAAAAAATGCTTAATAAAATACTAGTATACTAAATATTAAAATTTATTTTTAATATATATTTATAGGGTAACTATTTTATTTATATAATATTTTAAAATACCGGAGTTATAAATTAGTATTTAATTAAGATATATTATAATAAAAATTATAATTATTTATAGCAGCGCTGGAGGATCTTTTTACCTATAAAATATTTATTAGTTTAATATTTATAAGTTATAAAACTTGTGCTTTTTTTTACCTTATATTTAAATTTATTATACTATTATACTTATATTTATTTACTAAATTTTAAGTATGCTAATTTTAAATACTGTTTATCCTATAAATAGTTATTATTTTAATTACTTTTAGCTTAAAGGTTATAGGGCAAGGTTTTTAAAATAAACAAGGAACTTGCATGCTTGGTTTAGGAATAGTTTTTATAAATAAAAAAATATAAATAAATTAGGGTTATTATAGCTAGGTTAATATTATAAGCAGGCTTTAGTTATGCACTGCTTACTTATTACTAAATTTAAAGCTTAGTAAGAAACATCTTTAAAATTAAATTATAAATTAAATTAACTATTAAATATAATTATTAAAGCTACCTAATTATATATTACTATGGTATTTTATTATAAAAACCCAGGCATTTTTATTTGCTATAAAATATAAAACTTTATAAGCATAAAAATATATATACAAGGCAGCCAGCTAGACATAAAAAGTATATTACTTTATAATATATAAATATTAATATGCAAATATTGCAGGAAAAAGTAGTAAAAAAAATAAAGTTATTATTTAATAGTAATAGTTTATAGTGTCTCCAGCTAGTTTAAAGCAGCTAGTGTTTTTTTAGACAGGGAAGCTTTAGTATTTTTAGTTGGCGGAGGTAGGGAAGGAAAATTAAATAATATTAATTTATTAATATTAAGTGCTATGCTCTTTTTAGGGGGAGTTAGGTGGCTAAAATAATATACATGCTTTTTACTAAAGCATTACCTAGTTATATTTTTATAGGTATTTACCTGCGCTATTTTATTATAAATAATTTTAATATTTTTTTACTTTTTATTAGCCTTAGCGGTATTATTAATATTAAGGTTATTTATAAAAAGCTTAATTATAGCAAGCAAGTTGCCATAAATATCTATAATTTTTTAATTAAAAAAATACTAATAATAAATAAGGTATATAACTTATGCTGTAAATACTAAAGCCCGAGCTTATTAATATTATTAATAATTAGAATTAGTTTTACCTAGTAAAAAACCTTAAAAATTTATTATTAAAAAATATTTATATAAAAAAAACACTAGTTATTAAAGATTAATATACTTAACTATTAGTATTAAGCCTGGAGTTGCTTTTGCAAGACTAAAGCTTTTTTTATTAATAACTTTTTTTTATAAAAAATAAACAAGTTAGTAAATATATTAAAACCTTAAGACTAAAAAAAAATTAAAATTTAAAATATAACTTACTCTTGCTTATTTTAAGGTCTTATACTTTTATTTATATATTATAAAAAGAAACTTGGTCCACACCTTGGTAAATAACATATTTATTTTTAACTTAGTTTAAAAAATTTTATAGATAAGATTTTCTAGGCCTATATAATTAAAATTAAAAATAAAAAGCCACTATACTTACTGTTTAAGATTATTAAGTTTTAATTTTAGGGTATTTTTAAAAGTTATTATTTTATTTATAACCTTGTTTTTTTACTTTTTTTTAGCAGGGCCTTTATTTTTATTTACTACCTTTTTAGTTTATTTTTTAGTAGTTTTAGTAATATTATTATTCCTATTAATTAAAGCTATTATTACTTTTAAATTACTAGCATTAAGTTAGTATATAAATAAATTATTATTTTTAGCTTAAAAATATTTATAAGTAAAAATTTTACTTATAATTCCTAGGCTAGCCGCAGGTGTGTTAAAAAAAAAGAATAAGGGTAAATTTTAAAAGCTTAATGCCGTAGCACTTAATAGCTAAAAAGCCTTTATAAAAGTACCCTAAAAAAAGAAAATATATTAGTAACATAATTTCTAGATATTAGCATAAGAAAGTATTAAAAAAATAAACTTTAAATTTTAAGTAAGAAGTAGCTATTTTAGTAAAGCATTAGGTTAACTTAGCTAGCCTTTTTAGGTTTTTATAAGAGATAAGCATAATACGCACATGATAGGACTTAAATAATAATATTAAAACTTTATTAAGTTTAAAAAAAAAGATTTACAGCCTAGCTACGCGACAAAATTATAAATAAATAATAGGTAGTAATAAATAAAACAGGATAAGACTTAGTAAATAAAGTTTTATAAGATATTTATAATAAAAAAAATATACCTTAATTAATTTTTAATTTAACTGCCCTAACACGTGACCACTAATTACTTTACTAAAATAAAAAACTTAGCAATTTTTAACTTATATTTTAGTTACCTTTAAATTTTTAAATTATTCCTGTTAAATTTTTTTTATTTATTTTAGTTTTATCTGGCTTAGTTTCTGCATTTTATTTACTGCCTATTTATAACCATATTTTATCCTAGTTTAATAGTTAATATTACTAAAAAAAATAAATAAGCGTGTTGTATGTTGCCTACTTGCTCCCTACTTTTACCATGTATTTTTTTATACTAGCTTTTTTAAATATTACCTATTATTACCTAGGTGTGTTACTAGGTACTAAAGGTGGTTTATTAGCTTTAGGTTTAAGCCTATAATAAATACTATATATATATTATTTAATTTTTTTTTTAGTAGCACCCCGGCGTTTTTTATATTTTTATTAATAAACTACTATTATATTATATTATAGTTACCAAAGCTTAAAGCTATATAATTTTTTTAATTAAAAGCTATTAAATCTAAAGGCTAAGGGTAATATTATAATTACCTAGAATTTAGTAAAGTAGCTAGCACAAAATATAAATTATTTTATTTTATTTATTAAAACACCCCTGGAGACAACCCTGGATAACCAAGATAAAATAAATATAGGTAAAGTTAGTTTTTTTATATATTTATAGTGGGCTTTTAAATTTTATTACTAATTAATTAATATTAAAAGATGTAAATGCTTTGCAACGCGAAATTAAAAATACACTTCCTAATATTATTAGTACTAATATTAATACTAATGCTAATGCTAATATTAATACTAGTATTAATATTAATACCTACGCAAATAATAAAATAAATAAAGGTAATTAAAAGAAAATACTAAAAAAAAATACTTAGCTTTTAATTAAACTAGCTACACATGCGTTAGCTATAAGTTTTATATTATAAGTATTATTAAGTCCTACACTTGTTCTATCTCCTAGTCCTAATAATATAATTTTAATACCACCGCCGCCTATCCCTGCTGCCCTAGCAGTGCTTTTAAATCTTTTACTAGTTAAAGGTATTAATAAATTTAAAGTGGTGTTATATTATATTAGTCCTAATTTTATATTTTTTTTAATTTTAATTTATGCTTTAGTATATGCAAGCTAATATTAGCCAGACCTAATATAAAGCTTTTTTAAAAGTTTTTTATATTTTAATAAATATTAGGCCTATTTTTAACCTACCCGTGTTACTTATAACTTTTAAATAAACTATAAAAGAATAGTTTTAGGTCTTAACTATATATTAAGTTTATATTTTTATTATAAGCTTTAAGATATTATTACTATTTATTATAATAAAAAAAAAGTATAAAATTATACTACATGGCTTTATTATATAAATATAATATTATTTTTTATTTTACTAGTTAATACCTTATTATTTAAAGCTACTATGCACTAAGAAATAGCTTATTTTATTAACCACTTATTAAAACTATGGGAATCCCTTACTTAGGGTTTATTAATTTATACTACCTTAGGTAAATTTATATATTATCCTAATTAAAAACCTATTTTTTTTTTAAATATTATTTATTACTAGTATTTTAAGCCCTTTTGTACTTAAAAGCACCTTAGCCAAGTATATTATATTAAAAAAAATTATATATTTACTTGCCCTGCTTTAAAAAAAGGCATAATTATAATTTAGGCTTAATACTTAATAAAGTATAATAATACTAGTCCCCCTTTTCGCGTGTTATACAAAAAGTTTAGTATTTTATTTTTATAAAATAAGTTAATACTATATAAAAAAAAGTATAATTATTTACTAGAATTTTAAATCCTATTATAAGAGCCTAATATTTACCTAGATTATAATACTTCTAAATTATATATAGTAGCTTTATTTAAAGCGTGGTTTAAAGCACGGTCCTTAATAATATTATTATTAATAGTAGCATTCTTTATAACTTTATTATTTATAGCCTTATTCTCTGTCTTGTTATTTAAGTTTATTATTTATTATATTTTTAACTTTAACTTTAAAGGATTGTTGCAACCCTTAAACCTATTTTTTTTAATTTAGGGTAAACTAAAAATTAAGAAGTACGGCTATAAATATTTTATAAAGATTTTTTATAACTAAAAGTATATATTTATTCCTTATTAAATATTTACTAATAGTTTTAAAATGCTTTGGTTAGTATAGTAAAGTATAATAGGGATTTACCTTATTTCTACTAGTTTATTAATTAAGTAAAAAGTATAATATTAAAATATTTACCTTGTTACCCTAGGACCTCATGACACTAACTATACTAATATTATTAATATTTTAAGACATAGCTGTTACACACACACCACCAGGAGTTCCTCTAACTCCTTGGACAGTGCTTAGTTATGTATTAGTTATTTTTTACTTAAATAGCTTTAGCTTATTCCCGCGATGGCAAAGGGAGAATTAATTAAGTAATTATTTATAAAAGTTTTATTTATTATTATAATATATAATAATATATTTTTTAATAATTAGGGCCTCCGGTCATCTGGTATAATTTTTATTTTTTATAAATTACTTTTTTTTAGTACCCCGCAAGTTATAATTTTATTTAATTCTTAATTTTTACCTTTACTACTAATCTAGTACTTTTTTTTATATTAAGTAACTAACTTTTAAACTATTAAGTAACTAACTCCTAAATTATAACCTGGACCTTTATAAAAGCTTAATTTCCCTAGCTATATTTTTTTAAATACCCTGCTTTTTTTTTTTAAACCTTACCCTTTTAACCTCACGTGTTAAAAACGCGTTATTTATTTACCCCTAATATAATTTAAACACATAATATTATATTTAAACACCTGCATTTTTCCTGGCTAGATTTTTAAAATACTAGGACTTTAAAAGCTATACCTTTTTTTAGCACTTTTTTTTAACACCTTTCTTTAGCGCTTTTTTTTAAAATTTTTTAATTTTTAAGCTTGTTTTTTATTTAAATTAACCTTTAATTTTTTAATAATATTATTTTTAAACTGCCAAGCAGCAGAGATTACTAGATTCCTAAAAATTAAATATAAAAACATAAAAGTATTCCCTAAAACTTTGTTATCACGCCTATAATTTTTAGTAAAAAATATTTTATAGCAGGAACTTAAGCTTTACTAACCTTAAAAAAAAACTAAATTAAGGTCTTATTTAGTTTTATTATTAAATAATAAGCATAAGTAATAAAAATTAGTAAAATCTGCTTTTTTTAATATTTAGTTACTAGGTAAAATATCCTTTTTTAAAGCGGTAGTCTGTTAGTTCCAGGAAAATTTGGACTACCTAAAAAAAAATAGAAATTATTTAAACTAAATAGTTTAGCTAGCGGCTAAAGGAGAACCTAAATTAATAGCTATATTAAAGTATATTTAGCCTGCCTTACCTTTTATACCTTTTAAACTTATTTACTAACCAAAGCTTAATCCTCTAGAACACCCTATAAATTACCCCTTTACTTAACTAACCTTACCTCTAGAACTTGTTCACTAACTAAAACCTTTAAAACTTGTTTAATAATAAGAACTTAATTTTTTAAAATATCCTGCTTACCTTTTTATTTACCTTTCTAGCTTACCTAACCCTATTTTAAAATATTTTATTTACCCTTTTAGCTTACCTAACCCTATTATAATACCGGTGCCTACACCTTAAATTTTAAGTTTATTTATTAAAATTAAACTAAATAATTTTAGGAACAAGTAATCCGCTTTACTTATTAAAAGCTTTACCTAAATAATAATTTAAAAAAAAACATGCTATATATTAATAAAAAACCTAAATAAAAAAGATTTATAGTTCTAAAGGCTAGTACTAAAAAGCCATAGTAAAATAAAACTAGTATTAAAAAGCTATAATAAAATAAGAAACTAGAATATAATTACTTTATTTAAAAAAGTTTTTTTAAATACTTTACTAGCTCCGGGTTAATTTTACCTAATAAAAACTTTTATTTTACCCTTAAGTAATTTAAAAGCTTTTTTTACTTTATTATTAATTTTAAAAATTTAACAGACAGCGTTAAAAGGCAGTAAAATAAAAGATAATAAGTAAACCTTACTAATAGGTAGGTAAACTTAAGGTTTAAAAACTATTAATTATTAATTATTTATTTATAATAAAATATTATTACCAGGTATTATTACTGCGTATTATTTACTACTATTATTAATAAATAAACCTTAAAAACACCCAGGGTTATTCCTGCTTGCTTTCTTTAGTATTTAAGCTATAGTACTACCTAAAATAGTAATACTAACTTTAGTTATTACTTAAAAATTATAATATATAATACCGCCACTTATTAGCCTTACTTATAAGTAGCTAATACAAGTAGTAACTAAAGTTTTAAAAAACTTTTTATTACTAGCCTAGCACGTAGCCTAACTAGTAATAATAACTTAGTAACTAGTAAATACTTCTTAGCCCGCACAAAGCGCCCCTTTACCTTTTTTATTAAAAACTTTAATAGCTTAACCCCTTTATTAACCATACTTTTAATAAGCAAAGTAGTTACTAGCTTAGTTCTACCCCTTAATATAATAATTATAAAACTAAATAAATTTATTATAATAAGTAGCTTAGTTAGCTAATTAATTCTAGTATATAATATTTTTTTAATATTAATAAAATACTTAAGTATTTTTTTAGCAAGTGCTATAGTATTAAAATATTTAGGTTTTACCTACTTAATAAAATTTCTTATAATAATAGCATGCCCTAGCTAGTTATAACTAATTAAAAAATAATACTTTAGTATTTTATTTTTAAGCGCTATAATATTAACTAGCTTATTCTTAATATTTATTACCCGCTCTTATAATTTTATATTAATAGTAAGTAGCTTACCCTAAATATTACCAAGTAGTTTATTTATACCTAGTACCCAGAGTATATAAAAATAATAATTACTTTATTAAAGCTAGTAATATAGGCTATTTTAAGCTAAATATAACTTTTAGTAATAGTTTTAAAAAAAATAATAAAATTATTTATATAAACATGTATTTATTTTATAATTGCTTGCGTGTAGCCTTTTAAATATAAAATATAGCTAAAATTTTTATAGCACTTAATAGCTATTTTAAGGGTAAAGTAGTAACTTAGTAAAATAATAAAATAAATATAATAATAAAAATTAGGCTTATTTACTTTAATAATATTAAGGCTTGGTATAAAATCCTAACTTACTATTTTTAATACTTTTTAAACTAATCCTGTTAAATGCTAGAGAATATAAAGTTTATAGTCTTAAATATATAAGCTAATAAATTTTTATTTACTTATATTAGTAATATTATAGCACTGTTTTAGTAATATAGTAATTATAACCTATATAATTAAATTTATACAGCCTAGCACTATTTTAATATTATTTTAAGAAAATTAATAAATAAGCCTTGTTTTTAAATAATAATTACTAAGTTTATAAATACCCTAGTGCGCAAGTAGTTTAACTAGCGTGATAAATTTATATTACCCAGGAATACTCCCGTGCCTTATAATAAATAAAATTATATATATAATCCTAGAAATAGCAGGTGTTATAATAATTATTATAATAATACACGTGCTATATATTATAACTACCCCGCGCCTAAAAAAACTACTAATAATAACTAAAAACTTTAGTAAAAAAATAACTTAAAAAACCGCGGAGAAAGAAAAAAAGTCTAACACTTTAATAATAATAAAAATAAATACCTTAACTAATCCAACCGCCCGAGAAACTATAAAAAAAACTATAAATATAAAAAAAATTATAAATATAATAATAAAAATTTTAAAGGCCATGGCTAGCGCCCTAGGCGCGTGCAAGCGTATTATAAAAAAAAAAAATAAATCTAAAAGTAATAGTTTAGAATATGGTTTAAATAAAAAAAATAATATTAATCACGCTAATAATTATATTAAAAAGAAAAAAAAAGTTTAATACTATGTTTATAAAGCCTGGTTTTTCTTATTAAATAAGTTACATGTATATATTTATAATAAATATAATAATATTTTTATTTATTTTACTAAGCTAATTTTATACCTAATAATTAAGTTTACACTTAAAATAGCCGCACTAGCTTTAAACGGATTAGGATTTTATAACTAAAAATATACATAAATTTAGTATATACTAAGTATAAAAAAATAACTAGTATTAGTATGCCTGGACACAGGATTAATAATTATATTAATTAATAAGGGCTTTTTAAATAAGCACTGCCCTAAGGCTAATATTAAGTATTATTAGCTAATACCTATCCGCGGGATTAAAAATAGGGTTATAAGTAATATTTATGCCGTGTTAATACTATATATTTTTATTAAAATTAGGGACAGGAACATACTAGCAATAATAAGGTATAAAGTATACTTAATAAAAGCCTTATGGCCTAACATGCTACTAAAAATTAATATAATTATATTATATAAAATAGTAATTAACTTTATTAAAAGGACCTTAATAATAGCTACTTATAAAAATACCATGTCACGCTTTATAATTTTTTTAAAAAAATATTATTATAAATAACCAAGGCCTATTTTTATTAAAAAAAAATAATTATACTAGCTTGTTTTTTACTAGTAATCCTAGTAAGGCTAAAAAGCCTTTTACTAAAAAATAAAAATTATATTTTTAATTTTAAGTAGCAAAAGAAGATATTATTATTTACCTATATAGTAAATGCTTTTTTTACACATGTACTAGTAGTAAATTTTTTAAAGGTGCCTATTATACTTTAGTGTTATGCTTGCTTAAAATAATTATTAAAAATAAATAAAGCTAAAATCTTTATAACTAAAAATACTACCCCTGTAAAGCTCGCGGTAACTTTATTTAAATTAGCTAAAAAGCACGCGAAGGAACTTTTAAAAAGTATAAAAAATAAGTAAGGCTATTTTATAATAATAAGAGATATAAAACTATAAAAGGTTTTACCTAATAGTATTATAATTTATAGGAAAGATAAGGTTAGCTAGTGCCTTAAAAATATTATAAACCACTACCTAAAAATATAAAAAAAAGACTGTTTTATGTAGATTTTTTAAAAGCTTTAAATAAAAATTAAAATAAAATATAACTAGCACGCTTTAATTAAAGGCTAAGCCTATATTTACCCGCTAGGCCAAAAAGACTAAAAAAAAGTTAATAAAGTGTTTAATAAGCTATATAAAAAAAAATACGCTAGGTAAAATTATTTACCTCTTTTAATATTCCTATCTTTGTGGTATATTAAATAACTAATAAAAATAATATTAAAACATAAAAAGCCTGACTGGTACTAAATATACATATATTAAATATATAAATAATTTATAATATTTATTTAAGCCTAACTATAGCTAACATAATTACGCAACTTTAAGAATATTAATTTATTATAATTTTTAATATAATATTATTTTTTTATTAATAGCAAGTGCATTTTAATAATTAATAATACTTAAAAGTAATATTATATAGGGGCCAAGAATAACTACTAGTTTACCTAATAAGATTTATAAATTTAATTATATATATATAATAAATAATAAACTTGCTGTTTTAAAAATACAAGAAGTTTTATAAAACTTACATAAATAATAATATAGTTTACTTACAGGATCTTAAAAGCTATAAAAACTAGCTAAATATAGTTTTATACTAGTATAATAATTTATATATTAGCTTAAATTTTAAAAAGGTATTTATTAGTTTCCCTTTAGTAACTCTTTTAAAATAATAGGTCTTTACTTTTAGCCTAATAATAATAAAGGACCACCTAAAAGCGCTAAAAAAATTAAAATTCCCTAAAATACTTATAGATTTATTAATATACTTAAAAATAATTAGCTACCTTAAATCCTACATTCCCTAGTTTATAGCTAAAAAGGCTTTTTTATAAGCTAGTGTGGAGGGGCAGTACTAGAGCATGGGAGCTAAAGGAGCTAATTGGTGGCGGAAACCTAGGACTAGATGGTATATAGTATAAGTAAAAATAATAATAAAAAAAAAATATATATATTAAGGTAAATAAATAGCTAGGTATAAAAGGCTGGTAGCAAGGCTATAAGTATTATAAAAATTAATATTAGGGTGTAACCCTACTATATTTTTTTAAAAGGGGGCTAAAACTTGTTAATAGGCAAGACTTTTTTTTACTTACGCCCTTTATTTTTTTTTAAGGTAGTATTTTAAAATATAATTACTAGCTATGCTTTGCTTGGCTAGCCTTTATTAAACCTTTTTTTTANTTTTTTTTTTTTTTTTTTATTAATATTATGTACAGGCAATAATTAAGTAATTTAATAAATATAATTTAAAGCTTATTAGCTTTGCCGGGGCAAGAAGTACTAATAATAGTTAATAAGTAGTTTAGCTTTATTTAGTGCTTTTTTAATAGCTATGGTTATATAAATAAGAACTAGGGCAGGGAATAATATTATTTTATAATAATTATAGCCTAAGTTATTAAAATATTTTTATTTTAGCTTTTAAAACCGCATGTATATATTTATAGTAATAAAAATAGCCTTTTTTTTTAAAACTTAAAAAAGTTATATTTAATAAATATATTTAAGTTAAATACTAGCTTTATTTTATTAACTACCTTAACTAAATTTTATTTATAATATTTTACTAAGGTATTACTAATAGCCCCCAGCCCCTGGAGTTAAATAGTTAAGGTAAATAATTATAAAATTTTTAAGTAATAATTTAAAAAACTAGATAAAAAGGTAGGGCCGGGCATAAAGTTATAATATATAATAATTAATTTTTTTTAGGTGCCTTTTTTTATTATTTTAAGTATTTAATAATTAGCTAATATAATAATATACTAGGGTAGTATTATACGCCTTATTTTTATAGCTAGTTTAGTAAATTTATATGGTATTAATAAGTATATAATTTAAATAATAAGCCGCGAGTAGGGGTTTTTTTTTTAGTTTATATAAAAATATTTAGTATTATTTTTAGTTTACTTTTTATTTTTCACGCGGTTAATTAAATTAAAAAGGTTATTAATACTATCTCGCGCCTTTACTTATGCTAGCCATGCCTTTATTTTATTTTTTTAGTATATACCTAGCAAGACCTTGGTGTAATTATTATTATTTTTTATATTTAATAATAATAATTTTTAAATAATATTTATTTCTTGTTTATTTTAAAGCACTTGGTTAATATTAATATTTATATATTAAAAGTAGGTATAATCCCCTTGCTAGGCGTACTTTATGTAGTATAAATATAAAATTAGTTAATACTTATAATTAGGCTTTAATATAATATACTAGGCTTAATAAAATAGGTCCTAGCGCATAAGTTATTAAATAATAATATAATAAGTATTTTATAGCTAGCTATAGTTTGGCGCCCCTTAGTACTTGCGTAAATAATAAAAATAAATATTTATTTTTTTTTAGGCAAGGTCTAAAAATTAGGTATTTAGTTTATATTTTTTAGGCGCTAGATTTTTAAGTTTTTTAGCCAAATAATTAAAAAAACTATTAATATTAATAAAACCTTAGTTATTAAATAAACCTTTATAATTTTTTTTTTATAATCTGCTGGGGAGAGTGCCACGGGCAATTTTTATAATATTAAGGTATAAAAGTAACTTAAAAAGCCAGAAATACCTATAATAATACTAATAAATACCTAGTATATTTTTTAGGCGCAAAAGTTAAATTTTTTATTAAAATTATATAAAGTAAGCCTTGCTTGCTATAATATTACCTAAGTTTAAATAATTTTTTAGGATAAATTTAACACAAGGGCGTAGTACTTTGTTAGGTAAGTTAGTTTTTATATTAATTTTTCCCCCTAGTTATTTTATATTATGGAGGGGCAGTACTAGAGCATGGGAGCTAAAGGGGCTAAATAATAGCAAAAACCTAGGACTAGACAGTACGTAGTACAGGTAAGAATAATAATAAAAAAAAAAATATATATATTAGGGTAAATAATAAACTAGGTATAGGAGGCTAGTAGCAAGGTTATAAATATTATAAAAATTAATATTAGGGTGTAACCCTACTATATTTTTTTAAAAAGGGGCTAAAACTTACTAATAGGTAAGATTTTTTTTTACTCACGCCCTTTATTTTTTTTTAAGGTAGTATTTTAAAGTATAATAGCTAGCTATGCTTTGCTTGGCTAGCCTTTATTAAATCTTTTTTTTTACTTTTTTTATTTTTTTTTTTTTTTGTTAGTATTATGTATAGGCAATAATTAAGTAGTTTAGTAAATATATTTTAAAGCTTATTGGTTCCGCCAGGGCAAAAAATATTAATAATAATTAATAGGCGGCTTAGCTTTATTTAACACTTTTTTAATAGTTATAACCACGTAAGTAGAAATAGGGGTAGGAAGTAATATTATTTTATAATAATTATAGCTAAAGTTACTAAAGTATTTTTATTTTAGCTTTTAAAACCGCATGTATATATTTATAGTAATAAAAATAGCCTTTTTTTTTTTAGGACTTAAAAAAGTTACGCCTAATAAATATATTTAAGCTAAATACTAGCTTTATTTTATTAACCACCTTAGCTAAATTTTATTTATAATATTTTATTAAGGTATTATTAATAGCTCCCAGCCCCTGGAGTTAAATAGTTAAGGTAAATAATTATAAAATCTTTAAGTAATAATTTAAAAAACTAGACAGGAAGGTAGGGCTAGGCATAAGGTTATAATATATAATAGCTAATTTTTTTTAGGTGCCTTTTTTTATTATTTTAAGTGTTTAATAGTTAGCTAATATAATAATATATTAAGGTAGTACCATGCGCCTTATTTTTATAGCTAGTTTAGTAAATTTATATAGTACTAGTAGGTATATAATTTATATAATAAGCTATAAGCAAGGGTTTTTTTTTTAGTTTATGTAAAAGTATTTAGTATTATTTTTAGTTTATTTTTTATTTTTCACGCGGTTAATTAAATTAAAAAAATTATTAATATTATCTCGCGCCTTTACCCATGCTAGCCATGCCTTTATTTTATTTTTTTAATACATGCCTAGTAAAACCTTGGTATAATTATTATTATTTTTTATATTTAATAATAATAATTTTTAAATAATATTTACTTTTTGTTTATTTTAAAGCGCTTGGTTAATATTAATATTTATATATTAAAAGTAAGTGTGGTTCCCTTGCTAGGCGTACTTTATATAATATAAATATAAAATTAGTTAGTACTTATAATTAGGCCTTAATATAATATACCAGGCTTAATAAAATAGGTCTTAATATATAAGTTACTAAATAATAGTATAATAAGTATTTTATAGCTAGCTATAATTTAACGCCCCTTAATACTCGCGCAGGTAATAAAAATAAATATTTATTTTTTTTTAGGCAAGGTTTAAAAATTAAGTGTTTGGTTTATATTTTTTAGGCGCTAAATTTTTAAGTTTTTTGGCTAAATAATTAAAAAGACTATTAATATTAATAAAACCTTGGTTATTAAATAAACCTTTATAATTTTTTTTTTATAATTTACTAGGAAAAGTGCTACGGGTAATTTTTATAATATTAGGGTATAAAAGTAACTTAGGAAGCCGGGAATACTTATAATAATATTAATAAATACCTAGCATGTTTTTTAGGCGCGAAGGTTAAACTTTTTATTAAAATTATATAAAGTAAGCCTTGCTTATTATAATATTACCTAGGTCTAGATAATTTTTTAAAATAAATTTAATATAAGGGCGTAGCATTTTATTAAGTAAGTTAGTTTTTATATTAATTTTTTTTTTTTAGTTATTTTATATAAAGGTAGTATATATACTAGTGCTTTTTTTTTAATACTAGTATAGTCCCTTTATAAATTTATTACAAGGTGCGTGCTTATAAGGCGGCGCTTTACTTTTTACTAGTTTTAATTATAAAATTAATAATAGTTAGTACTTGTATATAGTAGTAAGTGTTTTTATTTTTAGTAGGCGGGGCTAATACTTTTATAAACTTAAATAAGTATGGGTTTTTAGTAACTTTTTATACTAGGTTAGTTATGTTATCTTATAATACCTTTTATATAATTATTTTTATTACTTGGCAGCTGGTGGCGCGTGATAGCAGTTTTTTTAATTAGCTAGTTATTTTATATCCAGGCGGACGTGAAATACTAGTAATAAATATTTAGTTTATACCTATTAATATATATAAGACTGCGGCGCTATAAGCTAACCCTTAACTAGTTATACTTACTTATTTTTAGTAGCGGGCTCCTAGGGCTGGTAAGTTAAAAAATATAATATTATTAATATATTAAAAGTAGGTTAAAATATAACTTTTAAATTTACTAAGTATTTTTTAAAAAATAATATTATAGGTGGCAGTATATTTTATAGGTTTAGTTTTAGCTAGCTATAAAAGGCTTAAGGCGTGTGATTTAGCCTGGCTTTAAATAATTAAGTTATAGCTAAATAATAAAGCAAGGCTAAATTAAGATAGTAATTAGGTTAATAGCTAATTTAAGGCGTGGGAAGTTTTAGCTAGGTTTAGTATATAAGCAGGTGTATAAAAAGTTATTAGCTAATTTTTTTTAATCTTATTATTTATAAAGTCCCGGGCATAAATAAGTTTATTATTTTTTATAATTAATCCTAACTTTTTTAAATAGTAATTATTATAACTAGGTTAAAAAGGCATGCTTAGGGCGTGGTTAATATTTTTAAGTATAATAGTTAATATTATATATTTTTTTTATTTTTTATTACCCACGCGATCCACCATGGTATTATTAATATTATTTTAAATAGCTTGCTATTTAGTGTTTAAACTTAAGCTATTAAATATTTTTTAAACCCTTTTAGCTAATAATTATAATTACACGTGCTTAAAAATATTTATAATAATATTTATTTAATTTTTATTATTATAATATTTAAAAATAAAAATATTTTAAATCTTTTTTACCTTAGCGCGCTGCTTTTTTATATTTTTAATAGCTTTTTTAGCTATATTTTAAAACTTGTTTTTATTAATAGTTATAAAGTTAATTACTTTTTATACCTTAGCCTTTAAGACATGTTTCCAGAGCTTTATAATAGTATTTTTTAAATTATTTTTTATAATAAATAATACTATAAATAGCTTTTTTTATTATTTATACTGCATGTTAAGCGGCGTGTTTTTAATAACTTAAATAGCTTTTTTTATACTAGTGTAGGTTACTAGTTTAATTTTAATTAATTATTACTTTATAAGGGAAATAACACCCATGGTTATTTAAGTTTACTTTAAAATATTTAATAAACGCGGGGTTAGGGCGCGTTGCTAGGGCTAGTAAAGGCTTAATAATTAAAAAAGGTGGTACTAAGTAATATTAGTTAATAAATTTATTTATATACGCGGAAAGGTATTTTTATTATTATAATTATTATTAGGTTTTTAAATATTCTAGTTTTTAAGTATTTAGTAGCTATAAGGTTAGCAGGTTTTAATATACTTAATGCTAGCACCTTTACTAGGTTAAAAAGCTTTTAACTTATTTTTTTTTTAGTATTCACGTTGGGCGGCTATTACTTTCTTACTTTTTTTAAAAAGGTTAAAATTAAAAAAAAATAATAAAGCCATGGTTATAATACCTGGCACCCTAGCATGGGTAGTAATAATTTAGGTAAGTAAGTAATTAATAAAAAAAAGTAGTGTATAATAGTAAAAAATAGTAGGTAAAAATAATATTATAAATTAGGGGAAACATAAGATTAAATAGCAAGAGTTAAAAAAAATAAAAAATATAAAATTTTTAAAAAATATTAAGTTATAATGGTTAAAGCAGGTCTAGGTAATAATAAGTAAAATATAAAAAAACTAATTTTAATTAATAGGGGGTAACATAAAAAAAATTAACTAATAAAAAATAATATAAAAAAAACTAACTAATAGTAAAATATAAAAAAAATTTACTTAGTAACTCTTTACTTAGTAATTTTTTAACTTTTTATTTAGTAACTTTTTAACTTTTTACTTAGCAACTTCTTAACTTTTTACTTAGCAACTTTTTAACTTTTTAACTTTTTACTTAGTAACTTTTTAACTTATCTTGGCCGGTGGCGGCGGTATAATAATAACTAAATTTTATTTATTTAGTACCTAGCTAGCTTTTTATTTTATTATTATATTTACCTAGTTTTTTATATCCTAGTCTTTTTTTACTTTTTATTTACCTACTTTTAAGTTTTTATTTTATTCTTTAGGTTCCGCGGTGCCACTGGTAAAATTTTTATTTAAATAAAATAGCTTTAACCTATTACTATTTACTATATAGGCCATGTATATACTATTAAGTTTACTTAGTTAGTAAGCTTTAATATTAACATGCACTTTTTTAATTTAGTAAGGTTTTAATTATTAAAATTATAATTTGGCTATTATTTCTAAATTTTATTTTTATTTACTATTTTATAAAAGCATATAATTACCTTTTTCTAGTAGTATATGCTTAATAATATAATTATTATTTTAAATATTTTTATTTTTTTTTTAAATGTATTTTAGTTGCAAAACCACTTTCTTTATATTTTTATTTTTTTTTTTAATTTACCAGGTTTTTATTATAATTAGGTCTTTTTAAGTATAAATGTAAGGCGCTTTTGTATACTGCGCTGAGCTTAGGAGAACGTGAATTACCGCAATAGGAAAGCGTTGTGTATTCGTAGTAGGAACTAATCGCTGATTCTCTAAGTCAGAGTTCTGAGTCGAACTTGGTGTTCTGTGCGTCACGTGACTGACCGCCGCCTTGGCGCGCGGTCAGATCGGCGCCGAAGTTCCTCCGTCAGGTGGCCTCAGGCCGCCGGATTGCGTCATTGCAACACTGCGCAGTTGCAACACCATAGCGGTGATAACAATAAATATTTTTTTAAGGTAGGGTTACCCATGTAGGTATTTTAAATTTAATTAAAAAAACTACTTTTTAACCTATAAGTATTTAAATAAAAGTTATCCTGGTGGTTTTATAAGTTATTAATTAAATAAACTATAGTATTAGGTAAAAGTATTAGGTTTAGCCTTTTTTAGTATTATTAATAAGTTTATTAATAATATTTTTAATAACTTAGTTTATATATTTAATAATGGTGTTTACTTTTAGGTGCCATGGTAAAATATTGGCTTGCTTAACCTTATACTTTTATAAAAAAATATTAATAACTTTTTTTTTTATTTTTAGTTTTTTATCTAGGACTATTTAGCGGGGAACTTTAAATTTATAAATAATATATTTAAATAGGAACTTTATAATAGCAGGTATATTTATAATAACTAGTGGTTTACCTTTAGGCTATTTTAATAACAGGCATGTTTTTAGCACTACATACCTAAAATTAGTATTAGGAGGCATGTAAATAATATTAATATTAAATATATTAAAAAAAAGCAGCATAATAATAAAATAAAGTTTTTTATATTTTTACTAGGGATCCCTAGCTTAATAAGTAAGGTATTTTCTTACTAAAGCTATTATATTTATATAGCTACTTAACCACTAGTACCTAAAAAATAGGTAATTATAAGTGCCTTCGCGCCCCCTGTGCCTTAATTTTTTATATATTACCTTAAAAATTATATAGTATTTTTTTATATTATTAACCACTTATTAAACCAGCTGGCCTTTAAAGCCTTTTTAAAATAAATAGCCTTTATATAAAATATAAATAGCGGCGGCGGCTTAAAGCTTATAATAGTTTAACTAGCTTATTTTTAATAATTTTAATAGGGTTGCTAGGTACCGGGCGATCTTATAATACCTTATTAAATAATAGCCTTTTAAAAATATACTTATTTTTAGGTTGGGTTTATTTTTATTTTTTTTTAGTAATAAATTGCGGTTTTTTAAGATTTTTATAAATTTATTAAAGGCCCTTGCCTTAGTTAGTTATATTTATACCTTAATTACTTTTAGTTTTACTTTTACCTATTTATTAATATTAATTTTAGTGTTCTTTTGCGCTATATTTTTTTTTATAATAGGCTTATATAATAGGGTGTTTATAATTATATTCTTACTACCTAGTATATGCTTTATAATAAAGTTAAATATTTAAATTTACGCTAACTAACTTACTACTAGCGCGCCTGGTAAATTAAATACTAACCTATTTAACTAGCCTACTAGGATATTAATATTAGTTTTTAAAAAAAATACATGTTATATAACTAGAACTTAAGCTTTTTAAAAGCTATTATAAGGCCTTAATATTCTTGCTTTTTAGTATTATATTACTTTTTTATATTACTTTATATACTAAAGTTATATCTTACCGCGTGTTATTTTTTATTTTTTTTTTATATAATACACACTCCTTATTTATCCAGGCTTGTGTTTATTACTAAAATAATTATTAATAAGGTAATAGTGTAGTTAATAAGTAGCATGCATGGGAATATTATAATAATTTTTTATAAATAAATAAAGGCATTTTCCTATTTTTTTTTTATTACTAGTAAGTATTTTTATAAAGTAATAAGTATAGTGGTTTAGCTTCCTAGGCATAGTAATTAATAATTATTTTAAACCCTGCTATTAGCCCCGCGAATTTATAAACTTACTTAATATTTTAAGGCTTAGGCTAGTAAAGAACCTTAGCTATTTTTATTATTTTAAAATATTTTTTTTTATAATTATATACCTATTTTATAATTTTAAGCCCTTTTATATAAAATTATAACTTTTTTATTAAAATTATAGCTCCTGCAAGCTTTACTAGGTAAAGCACGTGATTTAGGTTTACTAAATACTTTAATATATATTATTAAATTTTTAATAAAGCCTTTTTATTATTATACTTGGTTTTAGGTTTTTTTACACTAATATTATTTAAAAATATTTATATTATTAATAGTATTAGTTTTTTTAAAAATTTTTTTTTAACCCTAATAAACTAGGTAACCAAGTTCGTGGCTTTTTATATAATAATTATTTATTAAAAAAAACTTATTATAGTGTGGATGGCGGTTTTATCCTTATTTTTAGGGTTTAGGGTTATTTAGTTATACCTAAATATTTAATTAATAAGGGATGCCACGGCCATGCCAGCAAACTTATTAAGGAATTTATTAGTATTTAATAAAAGGTTTATATTTTATATAATAATCTTATTAAGCTTAATAGTGTTAATTACTAGTTAGTAGGTACTAGGTATTTTTTTAATAATTAAAAAGTACAGGTTTTTATAAGGGCCCTGGGAGTATTTAAATATTCTAGCTTTTAAGTATTTTTTAAGTATTTTAATTACTATTTTTTAGGCCACTTTTAGGATTTTAATTAAGGGTACTTGCTATGCTTGGTATTTTACTATTTATAGTTATTATAGGGGCGCCACCTTTAGTTATACATGGTTAATATTTTTAGTTTTTTATTTTAGCGCTTCTTTTTTTTAATATAGTATATTTAGTAATATTTTTTTTTTATACTATTAACTAGTTTTTAACTTTTAACTTTATAACTTTTTTAAATATTAGTTAGGTTTCCCGCGGGAACTAGGTAATTTATAGTTAAAAATAAAAGTTAAACTTGGTACTTACTTTAGGCGCCTAGTAAAGGGGATAGTACTATTTAAAATAAAGTTTTTACTAATTTTTTATGCCTTTTAGTATATTACCTTTTTTTATGCTATTTACTAGTTACACTTTATTAACTTTTTTTTTAAATAAGGTTACTAGCTAGGCTATATTTAAAGGCTGTACCCCACGTATTTTTTTAGCTTTATATTTTATTTATTAAATATATTTTAAGGGCTTGCTTAGGCATTTTAATAATTTTTAAGTAATTTTATTAGCAGGTGCTTTGCACGTGTTAGGTAAGTTAAGTATAAACTTAATAGTTATAAATTTATGGCCTGTAATTAGCTTAATAATTTTATATTTATTTAAATATAAAATTACTAGGCGCGAAATTAACTTAATTTTTAGATTTTTAAGTAGCCAGGGGGTGTTTAGGTAATATTTAACTTGCCTAGTAATTTTATATTTAACTAAATATAAAATTATTTTAATTTTTAATTTTTTAGGCGCTTGGGCATAGCTTAGGTATTTAGTTACCTTATTAAGGGTCTTATTTATTAATTATTTTAGGGCCCCTGGTATTATTATTCTAGCTTTTATAATAAGTAACCACCTAATATTATAATTTTTACTTAATTTTTTAAATCCTGCCTGGGCTAAATATTTTTTTTATATTTAGCTAGTAATAGCTTTTAAAGTACGCGGATTTTTAAGAATTAGTTATAACTAAAAAAATAAATTATATACTTTATATTATTATTTTTTTTAGTATTTATCGCGAACAAGGCTTGGTATTAAAAGGACTTTTTTAAAATAAATTTTTTTTTTAAGTTATTTAGTATAAAATAATTAATACTTTAGTATATAAGGTTATTAATAATTACCAAGAGGTTTTTTATAATGCCTATATAATTACCCTTAGCTTAATTTATAATTATTACTTTTACCCGCGGCTTTAGCTTATAAAACAAGTTAATTTTTTTATATAATTATTTATTAATAATATTAAGTTTTATGCTAGTGTCTAGAAGCGCCTTTATAAATTATTTTTTTATTTTAATTAAAATTTTAATACTTGGGAATATATAGGGATTTTTTTTATTAAGTAGGAGCTTAAACCTTAAGCTTTTTATAATAATATTTATAAGTACTGCTTGCATGGGTTAAAAGGGTGTGTTATTAATTAACTTAAGTTTTAACCATAGGTTTATAGTAGTTATATTTTTTAGGGTTACTTAGGGGATTTAGGCAATAGTAGTAAAAGGGCTTAAATTTATAAAAAGTTAATAAAAAAATATAAAATATAAGTATTTAGATACCCTAAAAAGGTTATTAATTATAATATTAGCTATAGGTTATTAAAGTACATGGTTAAGTATAAAATTTATTAATATTTTTTTTTAGCTTAATTACTAGCTTATTTTTAGCTACAGGCTAGAATTAAATAATAACCTAAGGTTTTTTTTTTTTTTTTTTTTTTTTTATATCTTAATTTTTATAACTTTTATTACCTTCTTTACCTAGGGCTATTTTTTTATATTTTTTAAAAGCTTAAACTTTTTAATTATCTTATTTACGTGCTGGCTAAATCTTGCTAATTAAATAGTAGGGTACTTATTATTAATAGCTTTATATTTTTTTAACTTATTTATTAGCTATAAATAACTGCAGTTATACCTTAATTAAATTATTAAACTTATAATTAAAGTTTTTACTATTTTTAATATTTTTTTTTAAATTTTTAGTATTTATAAGCTTAATAACTAAGGCTTTAATAATATTAATATTTACCCTTAAAAACTCTAGCTTTAACTAGTTTTTAATAGCTTTTAACACGTGCTTTATTATTAGTACTTTTAGCTAGTTTTTAATTTTAGGTTTTTTATTTCCTATCTTGTTAACATGTAGTTTATTAGTGTTTAGGTTTTTATAATATATTTTATTTATTATATTTATTACTTATATAATATAAGTGCCTACATGGTATTTTAAAGTCTTATAATAATAATAATTATTATAAGGCAGGGGTGCTTAAACTAGGAGTATTAATATATTATTAAATAAATATTATTATTTTTAATATTATTAAGGCGGGTATTACTAGGGCGGGTATTATTAAAATAGGTATTATTAAGGCGGGTATTACTAAAAGGTAGCTTTAGTTTAAAAAAAAATATATATAGTAATTTAGTATATAAATACTTAGGGGGGCGGTACTTATTATATATTTAAAAAATAAAAAGGCTGCTATACTTACTAGGCTATTATAACTTTAAAATTTAGCTATAATACCTTAATAACTTTTATAATTTTTTAAAGGTTATTTTATATAAAACTTAAGTGCCTTTTTTACTAGCTTGTGGTTTTATTAAATAAGACTAGGGGTTTTTTAGTTACTAAAATACTAGCTATATACCTAAAAGTATTTAAAATATAGCCTTTTTTTTTTAGCTTTTTTTTTTTAAGAACGCGATAATTTTTTTATTAATTTTAAAATATAGTTTTTTTGCTGCCAGGGCATCTAGCATGTGCTTTTTAATTATTTTATACTTAAGCTAATAGTAGCTCCCTACCTTTAGCCTAAATTTTTTAAAAATTTATTAGGCTAGGTTGCTTAAAAAGCCTTAGGTTAACTAAATATATTAAATATAATTATTTAATTTATTAATTTATATAACTTAAGCTAAAATTATATTATATTTTATAATATAGCCGCGGAGGTTATTAGTTTATATATATAACTAGCTTTTAAATTTTTTAAAATACTAGTATAATTACTTAATTTAGTACTAGTTAAGGCGCTAGTATTTATTTAATATAATAATTTTTAAGACCTTTTAATCTTATTTAATATACCCTTTTAGGTTCCTAATAATATTTAAAATACTATAATTATAATAGCTTGTTACTTGGGTAACTTTCCCTAGTTTATTATAAATATTTTAGTTTTTATAAGCTTATTTATATACTTTTAAAAACCTAGTTATATTTTTATTATTAAATATAGGTATACTTAAAGTACTAAAAATTAGTATAAGGGTAATTAATAAAGGGTAATATTTTTTTTTTATTATATTTTTTATATTTTTAAAGGTGCCGGTATTACTACCGCGGGAGTTACTAAAGGGCATGTAAATTTTATTAATAACACTGCCAGGTTTATCTTTAGCCGCGGGGGATATATTATTAAAATTTTTAAATATAGGCATGGGTATTTACTTAATATTTTTACTACCTTTTTTATTTAAAAACTTAAATACATGGGATATTTTTACTTAATAATAAAAGTTAGCAAGCAGGCAGTAGGCTTATATATATTAAAAATTTTAAATAATTTTTTAAAGGGCTAGGTTCGCAAATACTTAGTAAAAAATAAAATTTTATAATTATAAAAAGGGACTTATAAAATATTTTTATTTTATTATTAAATACCTAGTATAATTATTTAGGTAGGCCCCTGGGAGCTTTGTTTTAAATTTACTAGTTATATTTATATTAAATTTACTAATTTTACTATTTAATTTATTATGTTTATTAGGTAATTAGTATTTTTTAAGATTTTTTAGTTTATTATTTCCTTAAAAATTACTAGGGTACTTTATGCGCGGCCCACCTGCCTTACTTACTAGATTTAATTTATACTTATTATTTAATTTTTTTTAATTTTTAAGCCTTAATAGTTCTTTACCCCTTTTTTTAATAATTTTAGGTATTTAAGTTACTAAGGTATAACTACTAGTATTAAAAACTTTTAATTTAGGGGTTTGGCGGGCGCCCTTTTTACTTTTATAATATTAAAAAAACATGCCCTGTATTAATTATTAATATATAAAAAGGTAGTATTAAAGCATGGGAGCTAAAGGGGCTAAATAATAGCAAAAACCTAGGACTAAATAATACATAATATAAATAGGAATAATAATAAAAAAAAAATATATATATTAAGGTAAATAATAAACTAGGTATAGGAGGCCAGTAGCAAGGCTATAAATACTACAGGAATCAATGTTGGGGTGCAACCCCACTACAATATAAAGGTGGTATATATACCAGCGCTTTTTTTTTAGTACTAGTATAGTTTCTTTATAAATTTATTGCAGGGTGCGTGCTTGTAGGGTGGCACTTTATTTTTTACTAGTTTTAATTATAAAATTAATAGTGGTTAGTACTTATATATAATAGTAAATATTTTTACTTTTAATAGGCGGGGCTAATACTTTTATAAACTTAGGTAGGTATAGGTTTTTAGTAACTTCCTGCGCTAGATTAATTATACTATTTTATAATATTTTTTATATAATTATTTTTATTACTTAGTAGCTAGCAGCGCGTGGTGGCGGTCTTTTTAATTAGCTAGTTATTTTATATCCAGGCAAATATAAAATACTAGTAATAAATATTTAGTCCACACCTATTAATATATGCAAGACTATGGTACTATAAGCCAACCTTTAATTAATTATACTTACCTATTTTTAGTAGCAGGCTCCTAGGGCTAGTAAGTTAAAAAATATAGTATTATTAATATACTAGGAGTAGGTTAAAATATAACTTTTAAATTTATTAAATATTTTTTAAAAAATAATATTATAGGTAATAGCATGTCCTGTGGGTCTAGTTTTAGCTAGCTATAAAAGGCCTAAGGCATGTAATTTAGCCCGGTTTTAAATAATTAAATTATAGCTAAATAATAAAGCAAGGCTAGATTAAGGTAATAATTAAATTAATAGCTAATTTAGGGCGCGGGGAGTCCTAGCTAAGTTTAATATATAAATAAGTATATAAAAAGTTACTAGCTAATTTTTTTTAACCTTATTATTTATAAAGTCCCGGGCATAAATAAGTTTATTATTTTTTATAATTAATCCTAATTTTTTTAAGTAGTAGCTATTATAGCTAGGCTAGGAGGGCATGCTTAGGGCATAGTTAATATTTTTAGGTATAATAATTAATATTATATATTTTTTTTATTTTTTATTACCCACGCGATTTACTATAATATTATTAATATTATTTTAAATAGCTTGTTATTTAGTATTTAAATTTAAGCTATTAAATATTTTTTAAACCCTTTTAGCTAATGGTTATAATTACACGTGCTTAAAAATATTTATAATAATATTTATTTAATTCTTGTTATTATAATACTTAAAAATAAGGGTATTTTATATTTTTTTTTACCTTAGCATGCTACTTTTTTATGTTTTTAATAGCTTTTTTAGTTATATTTTAAAACTTATTTTTATTAGTAGCCACGGAGTTAGTTACTTTTTATACCTTAGCTTTTAAAATATGTTTTTAAAGCTTTATAATAGTATTTTTTAAATTATTTTTTATAATAAATAGTATTATAAATAGCTTTTTTTATTATTTATACTACATGTTAAGCAGCGTGTTTTTAATAACTTAAATAGCTTTTTTTATACTAGCGTAGGTTACTAGTTTAATTTTAATTAATTATTACTTTATAAGGGAAATAGCACCTATAGTTATTTAAGTTTACTTTAAAATATTTAATAAATACAGGATTAAGGTGTGCTGCTAGGGTTAATAAAGGCCTAATAATTAAAAAAGGTAACACTAAGTAATATTAGTTAGTAAACTTATTTATATACGCGGAAAGGCACTTTTATTATTATAATTATTATTAGGTTTCTAGATATCCTAGCTTTTAAGCACTTAGTGGCTATAAAATTAATAGGTTTTAACATGCTTGGTGCTAGCACCTTTACTAGGTTAAAAAGCTTTTAACTTATTTTTTTTTTAGTATTTGCGTTAGGCGGCTATTACTTTTTTATTTTTTTTAAAGGGGTTAAAATTAAAAAAAAATAACAGGGTTATAGTTATAATACCTAGTACCTTAGTATAGGTAGTAATAATTTAAGTAAGTAGGTAATTAATAAAAAAAAGTAATATATAATAGTAAAAAATAGTGGGTAAAGGTAATATTATAAACTAGGGAAAATATAAAATTAAATAGCTAAAGTTAAAAAAAATAAAAAATATAAAATTTTTAAAAAGCACTAAGTTATAATAGGTAAAGCGGGTTTAAGTAATAATAAGTAAAATATAATAAAATTAATCTTAATTAATAGGGGGTAATATAAAAAAAATTAACTAATAAAAAATAATATAAAGAAAACTAACTAATAGTAAAATATAAAAAAAATTTACTTAGTAACTTTTTACTTGGCAACTCCTTAACTTTTTACTTAGTAACTTTTTAACTTTTTACTTAGTAACTTCTTAACTTCTTAACTCTTTACTTAGTAACTTTTTAATTTATTTTGGCTGGTGGCGGCAGTATAATAATAACTAGATTTTATTTATTTAATACCTAGCTAGCTTTTTATTTTATTACTAAGTTTACTTAGTTTTTTATATCCTAGTTTTTCTTTACCTTTTATTTTTTTATTTTTAAGCCTTTACCTTATTTTCCGGGTTTTATAATACCACTAGTAAAGTTTTTATTTAGGTAAAATAGCTTTAACCTATTACTATTTACTATATAAGCCATGCATGTGCCATTAAGTTTACTTAGTTAATAAGCCCTAATATTAATATACACTTTTTTAATTTAGTAAGGTCCTAGTTATTAAAACTATAGTTTAATTATTATTTTTAAATCTTATTTTTATTTACTATTTTATAAAAGCACGTAGTTACCTTTTTTTAATAGTATACACCTAATAATATGGTTATTATTTTAAATATTTTTATTTTTTTTTTAAATATGTTTTAGTTGTAAAACCGCTTTTTTTATATTTTTATTTTTTTTTTTAATTTACTATATTTTTATTACAATCAGGTTTTTTTAGGTATAAATATTTTTTTAAGGTAGGGTTGCCCATGTGGGTACTTTAAGTTTAATTAAAAAAATTATTTTTTAGCTTATAAATATTTAAATAAAAGTTATCCCGGTGGTTTTATAAGTTATTAATTAAATAAATTATAATATTAGGTAAAAGTGTTAGGTCTAGCTTTTTTTAGTATTATTAGTAAGTTTATTAATAATATTTTTAATAATTTAGTTTATATATTTAATAATAATATTTACTTTTAGGTACTATGGCAAGATATTAGCTTGCTTAACCTTATATTTTTATAAAAAAATATTAATAACTTCCCCTTTTATTTTTAATTTTTTATTTAGGACTATTTAGCGGGGAACTCTAAATTTATAAATAATATATTTAAATAAGAACTTTATAATAGCTAGTGTATTTATAGTAACTAGTAGTTTACCTTTAGGCTACCTTAATAATAAGTAAGTTTTTAGTACTATATACCTAAAATTAGTATTAAAAGGTATATAAATAATATTAATATTAAACATGTTAAAAAAAAGTAGTGTAATAATAAAATAAAGTTTTTTATATTTTTACTAGGGATTCCTAGCTTAGCAGGTAAGATATTTTTTTACTAAAGCTATTATATTTACATAGCTACCTAACTACTAGTACTTAAAAAATAAGTAATTATAAATATTTTTATAACCCCTATGCCCTAATTTCTTATATATTACCTTAAAAATTATATAGTATTTTTTTATATTATTAACCACTTGTTAAACTAGTTAGCCTTTAAAGCCTCTTTAAAATAAATAACCTTTATATAAAATATAAATAATAATAGTAGCTTTAAGCTTGTGGTAATTTAACTAGCTTATTTTTAATAGTTTTAATAGGGTTGCTAGGTACCAGGCGATCTTATAATACTTTACTAAATAATAGCCTTTTAAAAATATACTTACCTTTAGGTTAGGTTTATTTTTATCCTTTTTTAGCAGCGGGTTATAATTTTTTAGGGTTTTTATAAACTTATTAAAAACCCTTGCCCTAGTTAATTATATTCACGCCTTGGCTACCCCTAGTTTTACTTTTACCTATTTATTAATATTAATTTTAGTATTTTTTTACGCTATGTTTTTTTTATAATAGGCTTGTATAATAAAGTATTTATAATTATGTTTTTATTACTAGGTATGTGCTTTATAATAAAGTTAAATATTTAAATTTATATTAACTAACTTATTACTAGCGCGCCTAGTAAATTAAATATTAACTTATTTAACTAGCTTACTAAGGTATTAGTATTAATCTCCAGGAAGAAATACATGTTATATAGCTAAAACCTAAGTTTTTTAAAAGCTATTATAAGGCCTTAATATTCTTTTTTTTTAATATTATATTACTTTTTTATATTACTTTATATGCCGGAGTTATATCTTACCATGTGTTATTTTTTATTTTTTTTTTATATAATACATGCTTTTTATTTATTTAAGCTCGCGTTTATTATTAAGATAATTATTAATAAGGTAATAATATAATTAATAGGTAGCATGCATGGGAATATTATAATAATTTTTTATAAGTAAATAAAGATATTTTTTTATTTTTTTTTTTATTACTAGCGGGCGTTTTTGCGGAGCAGTAGGTGTAGTAGTTTAGCTTTTTAAATATAGTAATTAATAATTATTTTAAACCCTGCTATTAGCCCCGCGAATTTATAAACTTACTTAATATTTTAAGGCTTAGGCTAGTAAAAAACCTTAGCTATTTTTATTATTTTAAAATATTTTTTATTATAATTATATACTTATCTTATAATTTTAAGCCCCTTTATATAAAATTATAACTTTTTTACTAAAATTATAGCTCTTGCAAGCTTTACTAGGTAAAGTACGTGATTTAAATTTACTAAGTATTTTAATATATATTATTAAATTTTTAGTAAAGCCTTTTTATTATTATACTTGGTTTTAGGTTCTTTCACGCTAATATTATTTAAAAATATTTATATTATTAGTGGTATTAATTTTTTTAAGATTTTTTTTTAACCCTAATAAACTAGGCGACTAAGTTTATAACTTTTTATATAATAGTTATTTATTAAAAAAAATTTATTATAATATAAATAGTAGTCTTGTCCCTATTTTTAGGGTTTAGGGTTATTTAGTTATACCTAAATATTTAATTAATAAGGGATGCCACGGCTATGCTGGTAAATTTATTAAGAAATTTATTAGTATCTGGCGGGAGGTTTATATTTTATATAATAATCTTATTAAGCTTAATAATATTAATTATTAATTAGTAGGTGCTGGGTGTTTTTTTAATAATTAAAAAGTATGGGTTTTTATAAGGGCCCTGGGAGTATTTAAATATTTTAGCCTTTAAGTATTTTTTAAGTATTTTAATTACTATTTTTTAGGCTGCTTTTAAAATCTTAATTAAGGGTATTTACTATGCTTAGTATTTTATTATTTATAATTATTATAAGGGTGCTATTTTTAGTTACACGTGGTTAATATTTTTAATTTTTTATTTTAGCGCTCCTTTTTTTTAATATAATATATTTAGTAGTATTTTTTTTTTTATACTATTAACTAATTTTTAACTTTTAACTTTATAATTTTTTTAAGTATTAGTTAAGTTCCCCGCGGGAACTAGGTAATTTATAATTAAAAATAAAAGTTAAACTTGGTACTTGCTTTAGGCGCCTAGTAAAGGGGATAATACTATTTAAAATAAAGTTTTTACTAATTTTCCACGCCTTTTAGTATGTTACCTTTTTTTATGCTATTTACTAGTTATACTTTATTAGTTTTTTTTTTAAATAAGGTTACTAGCCAGGCTATATTTAAAGGCCGTGCCCCGTGTATTTTTTTAACTTTATACCTTATTTATTAAATATATTTTAGGGGCTTACTTAGGTGTTTTAATAATTTTTAGGTAATTTTATTAGCAGGCGCTTCGCACGTGTTAAGTAGGTTAGGTATAAACTTAATAATTATAAATTTATAGCTTGTAATTAGTTTAATAATTTTATATTTATTTAAATATAAAATTACTAGGTGTAAAATTAACTTAATTTTTAGATTTTTAAGCGGCTAGGGGGTGTTTAAGTAATATTTAACTTACCTAGTAATTTTATATTTAATTAAACATAAAATTATTTTAATTTTTAGTTTTTTAAGTGCTTAGGCGTGGCTTAGGTATTTAATTATTTTATTAAGGGCCTTATTTATTAATTATTTTAGGGCCCCTAGTATTATTATTCTAGCTTTTATAGTAAGTAACCGCCTAATATTATAATTCTTGCTTAATTTTTTAAATCCTGCCTAGGCTAAATATTCCTTTTATATTTAGCTAGTAATAGCTTTTAAAATACATAAATTTTTAAAAGTTAGTTATAACTAAAAAAATAAATTATACACTTTATATTACTATTTTTTTTAGTATTTATTATAAACAAGGCTTGGTATTAAAAGGGCCTTCCTAGGATAAATTTTTTTTTTAAGTTATTTAATATAAAATAGTTAACACTTTAGTATATAAGATTACTAATAATTATTAAAAGGTTTTTTATAATACCTATATAGCTACCCTTAGCTTAATTTATAATTATTATTTTTACTTATGGCTTTGGCCTATAAGGCAAGTTAATTTTTTTATATAATTATTTACTAATAATATTAAGTTCCGTGCTGGTGTTTAAAAGCACCTTTATAAATTATTTTTTTACTTTAATTAAGATTTTAATACTTAGGGATATATAGGGATTTTTTTTTATTAAGTAGGAGCTTAAATCTTAAGTTTTTTATAATAATATTTATAAGTACTGCTTGTATAGGTTAAAAGGGCATGTTATTAATTAACTTAGGTTTTAATTATAGGTTTATAGTAGCTATATTTTTTAGGGTTACTTAGGGGATTTAGGTAATAATAATAAAAGGGCTTAAATTTATAAAAAGTTAATAAAAAAATATAAAGTGCAGGTGTTTAAATACCTTAAAAAAATTATTAATTATAATATTAGCCACGGGTTACTAAAGTACGTGGTTAAATATAAAATTTATTAATATTTTTTTTTTAGCTTAATTACTAGTTTATTTTTAGTTATAGGCCGGGATTAAATAATAACCTAAGGTTTTTTTTTTTTTTTTTTTTTTTTTTTTTTTTTATTTTTATAATTTTTATTACCTTTTTTACCTAGGGCTATTTTTCCATGTTTTTTAAAAGCTTAAACTTCTTAATTATTTTATTTACATGCTAGCTAAATCTTGCTAATTAAATAATAAAATACTTATTATTAGTAGCTTTATATTTTTTAACTTATTTATTAGCTATAAATAACTATAGTTATACCTTAACTAAATTATTAAACTTATAGTTAAAGTTTTTACTATTTTTAGCATTCTTTCCTAGGTTTTTAGTATTTATAAGCTTAATAATTAAGGCTTTAATAATATTAATATTTACCCTTAAAAACTTTAGCTTTAACTAGTTTTTAATAGCTTTTAGTATATGCTTTATTATTAGCACTTTTAGCTAGCCTTTAATTTTAGGTTTTTTATTTTTTATTTTATTAATATATAGTTTATTAGTGTTTAGGTTTTTATAATATATTTTATTTATTATATTTACTACTTATATAATATAAGTGCCTACATGGTATTTTAAAGTTTTATAATAATAGTAGTTATTATAAGGCGGGGGCGCTTAAACCAGGAGTACTAATATATTATTAAGTAAATATTATTATTTTTAGTATTATTAAGGCGGGTACTACTAGGGTAGGTATTATTAAAATAGGTATTACTAGGGCGGGTATTACTAAGGGGCAGCTTTAATTTAAAGGGGAATATATATAATAGTTTAATATATAAATACTTAAAAAGGCAGTGCTTGCTATATATTTAAAGGGTAAAAAGGCTATTATACCTGCTAGGCTATTATAATTTTAAGGTTTAGTTATAATACTTTAATAGCTTTTATAATTTTTTAAAGGTTATTTTATATAAAACCTAAATGCCTTTTTTACTAGCTTATGGTTTTATTAAATAAGACTAGGGGTTTTTTAATTATTAAAATACTAGTTATATACCTAGAAATATTTAAAATATAGCCTTTTTTTTTTTAGCTTTTTTTTTTTAGGAACATAATAACCTTTTTACTAACTTTAAAGTATAGTTTTTTTATTACTAGGGCATTTAGTATATACTTTTTAATTACCTTATACTTAAACTAGTGGTAGCTTCCTACCTTTAACCTAAATTTTTTAAAAACTTATTAGGCTAGGTTGCTTGGGAGGCCTTGGGTTAATTAAATATATTAAGTATAATTATTTAATTTATTAATTTATATAACTTAAGCTAAAATTATATTATATTTTATAATATAATTATAAAGGTTATTAGTTCACGTGCGTGGCTAGCTCTTAAATTTTTTAAAATACTAGTATAATTACTTAATTTAATATTAGTTAAGGTATTAATATTTATTTAATATAGTAATTTTTAAGACCTCCTAGTCTTATTTAATATACCCTTTTAAGTTTTTAATAATATTTAAAATACTATAATTATAATAGCCTATTATTTAGGTAACTTTTCCTAGTTTATTATAAATATTTTAGTTCTTGCAGGCTTGTTTATATATTTTTAAAAACTTAATTATATTTTTATTATTAAATATAAATGCGCCTAAAATACCGGGAATTAGTATAAGGGTAATTAATAAAAGGTAATACTTTTTTTTTACTATACTTTTTATATTTTTAAAGGTGCTGGTATTACTACCGCGGGAGTTACTAAAAAATATATAAATTTTATTAATAATACTACTAGGCTTACTTTTAACCACGGGAAATATATTATTAAAATTTTTAAATATAGGCATGGGTATTTATTTAGTATTTTTACTACCTTTTTTACTTAAAAACTTAAATACATGGGATATTTTTACTTAATAGTAAAAGTTAGTAAGCAGGTAGTAAGCTTATATATACTAAAGGTTTTAAATAGTTTTTTAAAGGGCTAGGTTTATAAATACTTAGTAAAAAATAAAACTTTATAACTATAAAAAGGGACTTATAAAATATTTTTATTTTATTATTAAATACCTAGTATAATTGCCTGGGTGGGCCCCTGGAAGCTTTATTTTAAATTTACTAGCTATATTTATACTAAATTTACTAATTTTATTATTTAATTTATTATATTTATTAGGTAATTAGTATTTCTTAAGATTTTTTAGTTTATTATTTTCTTAAAAATTACTAGGGTGCTTTATACACGGCCTACCTATTTTATTTATTAGGTTTAATTTATACTTACTATTTAATTTTTTTTAATTTTTAGGCTTTAATAATTTTTTGCCCTTTTTTTTAATAATTTTAAGTACTTAAGTTACTAAGGCATAGTTACTAGTATTAAAAACTTTTAATTTAGGGGTTTAGCGGGCGCCCTTCTTACCTTTATAATATTAAAAAAATATGCCTTATATTAGTTACTAATATATAAAGGGGTAGTACTAAAGCATGGGAGCTAAAAAAGTTAATTAATAGCAAAAACCTAGGACTAGATGGTACGTAGTATAAGTAGGAATAATAGTAAAAAAAAAAATATATATATTAGGGTAAATAAATGGCTAGGTACAGGAGGCTAGTAGCAAGGCTATAAGTACTACAGGAATTGATGTTGGGGTGCAACCCCACTACACTAGGAAAACCACTTTATTTAAAAAAATTTTACTTAAAAAAAGCACAGCCAGGATAAAATTTAGTAATAGCTAGCTAATTTAAGAATTAACCACTAAGGAACTTAAAGCATTTTAAACCCTATAAAAAAATAAATATTAATAATACTAATTTATTATAATTTAAATAAATAGCTAGGTATTAATTCCAACTTTTTAAAAAAAAGGGGGCACGAAGGATTAGCTTTTTATTTAAAATATAATAATATTAAAAATATACTATATAAGCTAGATTATAACCCCGTAGTATATAAATTTTTAAAAGCCAAGGTAGTATAGCCTATCTTATTTTTTAGTAAAGTTTTATATAATATAAAAACACGGTACTAGCCCATAAAACTAGAACTATTTAATATTATATAAATAGTTAGAAAAACACGGCACTTAATAAAAATATTAAAGTTAAAGGTATTTTTTTAAATTAATCACGCTTTTAATATAAATATTACCTAGTAAAAATTACTTTATATATTTAGCCTAGTAAAAGCTAATTTCCGCCTAATACTTACTTTAATATATTTTTAATAATTTAATATTTAATAGTTTTATAAGCCCGGGAAAATATATATTATCCTGGATATGTTTTCCCACCTGCTTTTTTTTATGCAAAGCAAGCTAAAGAATTTACTAGTAACTATCTTTTACGCAAAAAACTTTATTAAAATAGTTATAGCCTTTAAACTATTAAAAAAATTTATAAAAAAGCTTAAAGTAGTATATAAAAAGGACAAACACCTAGCTTAGGCCTTTAAAGTTATTAAAAAAAACTTATAAAAATTAATTAAAGTCCCCCTACCCTATAAGCTATATAATAAAATCCTATATTTTATGTTAAAAAGACGCCTAGTAATTTTTAAGTTATTAATAAAAAAAATAATTAAGCTAGCATATAATTAGCGTGAATATCCAGGAGTTAATAGTATAATTTTAAATATAAAAAATTTAATATTCCTAAACTAAAGGGAAAGAACTAAATTTTATATATAATATTATATTAAATATTATAAAAAAAGTATATAACACCATAAGCCCTATAAAATACTTGCTTTAATCCTATTTTTATTAATACTTTTTTATATACTAATAATAAATATTATACTAGCCCTGCTAGAAATAGGTTAGTATAATACTTTAATAAGTATAACTTATAAATTTACTAAGCGCATAATAGTAATTCCCGGGAAAAATACCTACTTAATAAAAAACTAATTTAATACTTTATTAAAATGCCTAGTGCTAGGTAACTAGGGATTACTAATAATAATTATTTTAAATAAAAATTTAAAGTTTTTAGCGGATTTATAGCGCGAGATTTTTAAAAAACTAAAAGTAAAAAATAGGTATTTAATTACTTATTATACCTAGTATAACAGCTAGTTAAAATATATAAATTAAAAAATTAAAATATATTTACGCTACGCGATTATAAGCCTAAAAAGTATAAAAAACTAGCTATAAGTGTTACCCTAAATACAGGTATTATTTAATACTTATAAAAACTTATTAACTTATAAATCCTTATACAAGCTTATATATAAAATAAAGCCATAAGTGGCTTTATTTTTAGGGCTAAAGTAAAATCTAGATTTTTTAGTATAAACTTTTACCGCACGAGAAAAAGTATAAAAAGCTTTAAAATTAATATAGCTTTTAATAAAGTGTTATTTTAATAAGTAGCACAAGCTAATTAGCTTTTAAAAAAATAAAAAAGTAATACTACGCCTATATTAAGGTTATAAAATAAAGGCTATTTTAAAAAAAAAATTAAAAAATTAGTACACGGGCCCTTTTAAAATGCTAGTAAAGGTAAACTTATTTACTTATAAATTAAATTTCCCTTTAAAATAGTAAATTTATTTAGTAATTAATATCACGCACCTTAAAAAAATAAAGTAAAATAATAACCCCTTTAGCTAAATAACTAATAATCCTAAACTAGTAAAAGCTAAAAAAAATAATATATAACTATTATATAAGGTTAACCACTTAATTAATAAAAGGTTAAATAAAAATAGCTACCGCGAATACCTTATAAAATAAAAAAATTATATTAATATAAAAAATCTTTAGTATCTGGAATAATACCTAAAAAATACTTAGGATTTAGTAAACAAGTATAATAAAAACTATTTAAAAAAAAACAAGCCTTATAAACGCAGGTTTACAAGAAAAAAAAGGTAATATTTTTTGCTTACTTTATTTTTTCCAGTCTTTCTCTTAATTCTTACCTTTAACTTTACTTTATTTTTCAAGCACCTTCACCTTACCTTGCTCCTTATACACACTATTTTTATTTTTTTTTTCTTTCTCTCTCTTTCTTTCTCTCTCTCTTTCTCTTAATCCTTACCTTTAACTTTACTTTATTTTTTAAGCACCTCCCCTTGCTTCTTACACACCTAATTTTTTTTTTAGTTTTTTACGTTTACACAAACTCCTTAATTTTCCCACTTTTTATTTTTTAATAACCTTTTAAATTTTACCTTACTTAGTTTCTTACTCTTACCTCCTTGCTTATCCACACCTTTTTTTTAATCTTACCTTTACTCTTACCCCTTTATAAATCTCTTGCCTTTTTACTCTTGCCCTTTTTTTTTTATTTTCTTATTTATAAAGCTCTTGCCTTTTTACTCTTACCCTTTTTTTTTTTATTTTCTTATTAATTATTTTTAAAAAGCACATTTTTTCATCACAGAGTTTTTTCTTAAGGTTTTTAGTGTTATTTACTATTTTTATTATTATTTACTATCCTTATCTTACCTTAGGATTCTTTTTAAGTTTTATTTTATATTTTCTTACTTTACCAAAATCTCTTACTATTTTTATTAAAAAGACTTACCTTATAACTTTTAAATAATTCCTAAGTTTAGGGATTTCCTTAAATAACTCTCCGCGTGGTAATATAATAAAGTTAACTTTATAATTAAAGGCTTTAGGCGTAATATTATAAGAAAGTACTATAAATTATTATTAAGCTTAGATTTTAATTTAAATATTTAGATTAAAGGATTTAAAGTTGCTAATAATAAAAAATAAACAAGAATTTATAACTATAGGGTATTACTAAAACTAGCTAAAAACCCTATATATTTTTTTAATAAAAAAATAGGGAAACCAGACGCTAAAATAATAAAAAAGTATTATAAAATAATAAAAAAGCATAATATAAAATTATTTTATTTTCCCTTTAAAAATATAAAAATTAATATTAACTAAACTAATCTTTTTTTACCCAGTAACTATTTAATAGTACTAAAATAATAGCTTAATAAAAAACCTATAATAATAGTTAAAATACTAATTCCTAAACTTAGTCTTAATTTTAAAAAAAGCAAATTTCTAGCCACGGGGAACATGCCCGTGATTTATAAGTTTAAAATAAAAGTTAATTAAATTATTTAAAGGTTAATACTTAATAATAATATTAACCTAAACTACCTAGGTATAAGGTGGTTAAATAGCTACTAAACTAAATTAAGCTATTTATAAAAGCTATTACTAAAGGTAAAAGCCTATAAGCAAGAACTAATTAAAAAGGTTAAAAATTTTTAGTTTAATTTCTTGCTTTACCGCGCAGAGATACAAGATTAAAAATAAAAATTATTTAAAAAAATTTAAAAACTTTACCTTAAATTACTAAAAAAATACTAACATATAGTAAAGTTCCTCTTAAAATATAAAGCCTAGGCTAAAAAAATAAACTAAAAAAACTAAAATAAAAATAACTATAACTAGTTAATTAATAACTAGCTTAAGCCAGAGCACGGCAGAATTAAGTATAATATTTAAAATAAAAAGCTTAAAATAGCCCTAAAAATAATTATAAAACTTAACAAGTTATTATAAATAATTTAAGGTATTAAAAAATAAATTACTAAATTATAAGCTAATAAGCCCTTTTAAAAAAATGCTGTAATATAGCTGCCTTTAGCTTAAAATCCTTAATTAAGAATACCAAGCCTAATAATCTAATCTTAAAGTTCTTAATTACTATTACTACCGCGAATCCCTTTATTAATATAGACTCCTTAGCTACACCTATAATAATAGCAACTTCCAAACCTAAAGCTAAACCTAAAATATTAATAACTTCCAAGCCTAATATTAAAAATAATATAATGGTAATAACTTCCAAGCCCAATTTAATAACTTTTAAGCCTAATATTAAAAATAATATAAAACCCTTTAATAAAAAAAACTTAACTATAACTATAACAAGTCCTAAACCTAATATTAAAGGCAAGAAACCTAAGTAAAAGCCTTTTTTTTTACCTAAAAGCATAAAAATAAAAAAGTTAAAATCCTAGCTAGCCGCAGTAAAGGCAGCAATTACTTTGCTTTTGCTAAAATTTACTAAGATTAAATAACTAAAAAAAGAATTAAAAATTAAGAAGCTAAAGCTCCCTGTAATAATTTAGCCTTTACTATCCTAAAAATAAGCTAGCTTATAAACGCCTAACTGCCCTAAAAAAAAATTAAAAAAAAAGAAAGCACGGTGCCTAGCCACTGGCTCTAAAAAAATAATAAGAATTCCTAATATAAAATACCTACTTTTTAAAACTCTTGTCCTGTTACCTTTTGCTCCACTATTTTAAAAGGCTTTTACTTTTTTTATTTACTAAATTTTCTTAATATTTATTTATTTCTTCCGGTAATCTTTTGCTCTACCATCCCAACATTATTACCTTTTACTTTATTATTTTAAAAGGCTTTACTTTTCCTGCTTACCGTTTATTATCTTAATAAAAAAGTCTTTAATTTTTTGTTTTTGTCAAGCCAATAACATCCCTTTTTAAATTTAAGATATCTTTTTTTATAGCTAGCATATATTACATACATACCACTAGAAGTTCCTCTAACTTTTTAAATAATGCTTAGTCATGTATTAGTTATTCCTTACTTAAATAGCTTTAGCTTATTCCCGCGATGGCGGAGGGAGAATCAATCAAGCAATCATTCATAAAAGTTCCATTCACTGCCATAACAATAGCCTTGGTATTTTAAACCGTGGTATAAAGATTATTATTAAAGCTAGAGGTAAGAAAGTTATGCTAGTGGTGTTTTATATATGTTTTATTAATAATATGCCTTAATAGTATAATAATACTAGTATTAAATAGCTAATTATAACTAGGGGATGCCGGCAATGCCTTGTTTTTAATAAAAAATAGGGTAATTTAGAATTTAATATTATTAGGATGGGCTATTATTACTATTAATTACTTTAATAATATAAATAATATAATGCCCTTTTTTTATTTACTACTAAAAAGCTACGTATAAAATTTAAACTATTAAATATATAAACTTTATTATTTATAATTGCACTGGCTTTAAACTTAGTGTTTTTTTTTATTTAATTCTTATTATTTTAAGTTCTTGGGTTTGTTAAAGCTATTTTATATTTTACTTATTAAAAAGATTTTAACCACTAAGGGCTAGAAAAAGTATTTATTTATTTTATAAATATTTTTTTTTACACTAGGTTAGCAAAAAGTATAATCCTTTTTTATATATATTAAAAGTTTTAGTATTTAAAAGCATGCGCGGTGTTTAATTATTATACCTATTTTATTTTAGTATTATTTATAATAATCTTAAATTAAACCAGAGTTTTACACTATATTATTTTAATTAAAAAGCTTTAAAGTAATAAAGTATTAAATAAAAAATATAATTATTTTTATTTATATAGCTATTACCTGGTATAATACTATTATTACCTGGTATTTAATAAGTATAAAAAATTATTAGTTTCTTATAAATTTAATTATATAAGGCTGCAGTGGATTTTAAAACCTTATTAAAGTAGTAATAATTATAGTTAAAAAAGGTGGTCTTGCTTACAGGCGTTAAAAGTCCTAATATTATTTAATAGTATTTAGGGTGTTAACTCTAGTGTTAATAATTAATATTTTTTTAGCTTAGCTTATTAAAATAAAAAAAAGTATATAAATTTATTATTATACTTATTAACTAAATATTTATATTAATATTTATTATCCCGCGCAAGCTTATAAGTATGCTATTTTAAATAATAATAATATTTTAGCTAGAAAAGATAAACACAGGTGAGTTAGGCTACCTATAATTTTATTTTATTACTTTATTACTTTTATGGTTTAGGTGTAATATATTCTTGTATATTTTTAGCTTAACCTTTTTTTACCTATTATTCCCTTTTTTATTTAATGCTAACTTTGCTTATAACCCAGGTATTATAAAAAAGTTATATAATATTTAAATTATAAAAATATTAAGCATGTTTTTTTAATTAATAATTAATTTTAATATACCCTTTTTTTTATAATAAAGCATAATAACCCAGGATATAGAATATAAATTACAAAACTTTAAAAAATAGTAAAAAGCTATTTAATATTATTTAAGATGTTTTTATTTCTTAGTGGTATACAAAATTAAGACCCCGTAAATATAAATAAAATTAAAATAAAAGCTAATACTCCCACTTTGGCACTAGCATTAATTACTAATATAAATAAATTTAAATTAATAACACTATAAATTTAAATCCCCTAACACCAGGCTTAAGCTGCTTTTAATATTTAATCTTGCCTTAATAAAAAAAATTAACTTTATTTATTTTTTAAGAAGTTGCAAGCAGCATATTTTAAAAATTATAAATAATATATAATAACTATTTTTAAGGGTATAATTAATTAGTTTTGCAAGTTAAGCTTAATAAAAAGGTATGTCTTTTATTTTTATTTTATATTATGCTTAGCATTTTTTATTATACTAGTTTATATTTTTTACTTATCTTGCCTAACATATTACTATTCTTTATAAATTTACTAATTAATATATTATGTTTTATAAAGGTAATTTTATTAATTGCCATGGTACTAAAGAGTATTTATATATATTAAGGATTTTTTAATATTAGGTAGTAAATAGTAAATTAAGGCTATTTTTTTTATGCAATATATTTACCCTAGTATTATAAAAAATAATATTTTTTTAGGCCTACTTATAATAATATTAAAAAAAAAAATATAAAGATTATTAGCCTCCCGGGAGTTAGCATAAAAAGGTATTATATAATCTTACTTAAGAAGACCCTGCTAGCTTAATAAAAGCTGCTTAGTATTAGGGGTGTTATAAAGCTAGTTTTTTTTTATAATTAAAATATATACTTTTTTTAATATTTTTATATATTTATAAACACATAAATAATATTTAATAATTTAAATTATTTTTTTTAAATAGCTACAAGCCTAGTAATAACGCCTTTATAACTAGTAATAAGGTAAGAATATATAATAATAGGACTAGCTAGTTTATAAAAATATAAAATTTAAATAAAAAACCCTTTTTATCTCCCCCTAATTATATTTTAAATAAAAATCTAATTTAATTTTCCTAAACCCTTACTAATGTTATTAAACTTAGTTATTTTTATAAATATAAAAAAAGTAGCAAAAACGCTGTTTTTTACCTTTTTAAAGGGGGTATTCTTACTTTTTTTTTTTAAATTTATATTAAGCCTAAATTTATATAATAAACTTATATAAATCTGGGCGCGGGAAAAAGTTAAGATTTAAGTAATTTTAATTATAGGTTATTTTGCTTTTTTTAATACTTATTTTAATTATTTACCTTTTTATTATTCTTAAATACTACTAGCTATCCCTAACTTTAGATTAATAAAAATTACTACTAAAAAGATAAATAAAAACACTATGTATTTTTTAAATTATTATTATTAAATATTTTTTTTGCCTTGCTTATTACTATAATAACTTATTAGGTAATTATATAGTATTAGGTGGGTGGTTATATAAGGTAAATAAATAACCTAAAAAATACCTTAGGTATTAGGGAAAGGAGCCCTAGCTAAATACTTTATATACTAAGTTTATTTATTATTATAACTATATAAGTTTTAAATTTGCTTGGCTAATAGCTACTTGTTTAAGTTAAAAATTATTATTTTTTTATAAATAATATTAGCATCACGCCTAATTAAGTTTAGGGATTAGTAGTTAAATAAAAACTTTTATAAATAGCTAAAATAATTTTAATCCATGCCTAACTTATTTGCTATTCTTAATTAAGTAATATTATTAAATAATAAATCTAGTTAAAATACTTGCAACTAGTATTTTATAATAGCTTTTAAGCTATAGTAGTGGTTTATAATAATACTAGCACCTTATCAATAACCTTATAGTTAATAAAGCTAATTAAAAATAAGGCTAATATTACAAGTGCAGGTTAAATATATAAGCTTTTTTTAATATAAAAATACCGCCCCAATATAAAAAAAATACTAAATTTAGGGATATAATAAGGGTGCAGGTAAGATAGGATGCTAACTATAATAAAAAAAAATACTAATATTAAAAAGGTAAGCTAGGAATAAACTATAATTTTATACTTGGACTTTTACTAATAGTTATAGTATATATTTATATACTTAAAATAAGTCTTTAGCTAGTCTTATTAATTAATATTTTATTTACTATTATATAAATACTTTTTTTATTTAATTTACTTTTATTATTTCCGCTTTACAAAACTACATTAATATATTTTTACTTATTTTTAATACTTTAGCTAATGCCTATTTTGCTAGAAACGCCTTCTGCCATATGTTTATATTTTTTTACTAATTATATTAGGTATGCTGCTTATTTAATAATATTATTTACTTTATATTTTAACTTTTAATACAGGCTATAAATTAAATAATATACTATAAAAAAAATCTTAACATATTATAAAATAAGTCTTAAATATTAAACCTAATTATAATTAGTACTTAACTTTACTATAGTTATATTTACTTAATAGTTACTAACTTATATTATCTTGCTTTTAATATAAAATTAGGCTACTTAATAAATTATTTAATATACTTTTTTTTAAAATTATATTTTTATAAAGTACTAATATAAAATAAATACTTAAAAGCCTTTTTTCTTAGCATAATAATATTTTTTAATTAATAAAACTTAATACCTGCCCTTTATTTTAGTTTCCTAAATTAATAATAAATATAGTTAATTAAAATTTTGTTATTAACTTTATAATTATACATGTAAATTATTTTATAAACTTTATGGTATTTTTTTAATAAATTTTTTTTTATTTTTATGGCATAGATTCTTTTAACATGTTATTAAGTATATAATTAATAATACCTTAACTTTGCAAGATAATAACGCCAAAGCCATAAATCTAGTTTTTAATAATTAAATAACATGTCCTATAGTTAGGATAATAATAATTAGTGGCACCTAGAGTAACTAGGTTATAAAATTTTAATAACAGGCGCCTATAAGCGTAGTATTCTTTACGCAAGCATATTTTATTTTATAAGCATGTTTCCTGCCCGGACTATAACTATTAATTATTTACTAACCATTAACTCTAGTTTCTTCTCTGCCTTTTATCTAGTTAAAATAAGATTCGCATTATTTATTTATTAGTTCCCTAATCTTGCCCTGCTTTTATTATAACTTATAGTTAGTACCTATATTAACAGGCCTTAATATAACACTTTTAATAAAATATAAATAAGAATTGTCAGGGCCAACGTTTTTCCGTTCGACGTCACCGGAGCCGATCCACCGTTGGTCCGGAGTTGGCGCCTGAGCTTTGGCCTCAGGCCGCCAAGGCTTGGCATACCTCACCACTACATCGGGCTATATAACTCGACTAGGTTGTCGGCGTTTAGGGTCTTGGGCCACCAGTCAGGCAAGGCTAGGGTAGGCCCCAAGTATAGGCCAGAGTAGGGACCCGTGCGCAGAGTATTTAAACCTATATCTACTTCCTAGTTAGGAATAGCTTGAGCGTAGCTTGGAGGTCTATAAAAATAGCCTTAAGGCCAGCCTTTTTCCTAGATCTCCAAGTAACTCTTTTAGTGTCATCCAGCGGGGTTCAGAATACTCCATTCTCATTGGTCAGATTCCTTTATCAATATCTTTATTGTCAGTAGAGATCTTCGAGACTTGTCGGTCTTACAAGAATACTAAAAATAATTAGTGGGATTAATATAAAGCAAGTAAAACTAGTAAAAGTAACCCTATAAAATAGGAAGTAATAAATAGGTTTATTTAAAAAATAGTAGTAGTTAAAAATACCGTGATAAATATAATAATATATTACTAGTAAATAAACTTATATTTAATTAATAAATAGTAGTAATTTAACGCGCAGTTATTATAGGCGCTATTTAATATTAAATTACTAATAATATTATTAGGTATTTTATACTATTTATATAATATTAACTTGCGCTAATTAGCTTTTTTTAATATTAAGTATATTATAAGAATGCTAATTATAATTAATATTAAGCTATTAATTATTACGCATAATATTACCGGGCATACTTTAATAATAAGCTAATATTAATAAAATCTTGTTAACCTAATAACTATATTAAGATAATTTTATGTTAATTACTTATTTTATAAGTTAGTTAGTGTTGCCCTGGAAATCGCGATACTAAAAGGTTAATAATATTTTAATATAATTTTACATCTTTAGTACGGTTAATATTTTTAAAATTTAATTATTAAAAATGTATATTTTTTATCTAACACTAATAAAACAATTTTTTATTAAACTACCATTAGATCAACGTTCTAAAAACCCCCCCCGGTCCGATGGGCGACCCCGACCGATTGCCCCTAGCGACAAGCCCAGGGTGCCTGGGGAGTTGGGCTGTTCATCTCTCAGATATCTTGTTCAGAACACACTCCTGGCCTTCACAATTCTCATAGAGGGAGTGTATCCCAGTCAGTGTGTCGCTTTGCTACAGTATCTCCTGGCTCAAGATAGAGTTCCCACGTTAGGAGATCCAGGGCAAAAGTCAGCCGTTGTCAGGGCCACTCTGATCTTCGGCGACTGCGGAGGTAAATAAGCAAATGTAGTCATTCGGAGTTCAAAACAATGAGTAAACAAGCAAACCAAGTAAATAGAAGCAGTCGCAGTTAGAACAGTTATCCCTCTATAAACAACAGGCTTTCAGGCTTCAGGCTGGCAGTGTCGGGCTACTCCAGCGTAACAGTAAGCGACAGACTAAGAGTTGCCGCTTTCTTTGACCATCTGGGCCTCAGGGACTGGCTGCTGGCGTGACCTCCGCATCCTGTCCCGCTGATTCTCCCTTTACCTTCGATCTTCCTCTCCATCCATCCAATACTGAGGTCCTCTCGTTTCGCCTCCTCATCTGTTTCAGGTTCGCTTACTGTTACGGTTACCTCGACGAGCGCAGTTTCTTCCAATCTTTTCCTACTAATCAATCTGGTCGCTCGCTTTTGTTTATCGCACGCAGCCTTGCCGCAGTCCTGCTTGTGTTTTTCTCGCCGACCGTCACTTTTCAGCGCCTCAGCATTTCATCTTCAGCATATTCGTACGAAAGCGATATATCGATATAATAATTTATTACGACACGCTCTCAAATTCTGACGATCGTCGAAACCCCGCGCAAACGTTGGGTGCCCACATTCCTCGGGAGGGGTTCATCAGCATTCATTCTTGACCGTCGCTCACGTACTGCTATCGCCTATGCTAGTCTAAGGTCAGTCGCATAACATTCCATGGCCTGCGAAATGGCAGCTTCCAAATTCTGAGATCCAGCTGGCCGGACCACGATAGTTTCACGGAAGAGAGATTCCAATCACCTTGACATTAGTTGCTGATTATGGTCCACTGAATAGGCATCATGTCTTTGCCTCAACGGCCGGGGAAGGCTTCCCCGCGAAGGGAAGAAACGTCAGCGTTCCGAGAACCCTCGCGCAGACGGCGGCGCGAATCTGATAGTCTCAGCAACAACGACCCGACTAGTCCGCGGCATCACAGACACCACCGTTCGCATAGCTCTCGGCATCATAACGATATCGACGAGGAGCGGGCTGAGGATGGTGGAGTCAGGCGCAAGAGAAGTTTAATCAAGCCGGAAAGAGGACGAATTGACCCGAGTCACCCAAATTACCTATACCATCAAAAAGCTCAGAATATGCCCACGTACAACTCGATGGCGGGGACCGAGCAGTTAATTCACGAAGACGAACCGGGCGAGACGACTAGCACACCGAGTATGGATTCGAAGCGGAAGGACGCCCTGTATGGTGCGCATGGCAATGTCAACCAGCCTATGGAGCGAGTTCCGACGAGACACCGATCGAAGAAGAGGAAGGGCTCCAGGAAGCTCTCGAAACGAGAGGCGGCAGCGGAGAAGAGGAAGCAGAAGGCCATGGAACAGGTGCGGCCTCCCAGTTTATGGACGACGTACTGCTCGGTGATCACGTTCTGGGCGCCCGACTTCATCATAAAGTGTTTTGGAATGCCGCAAAAAGCCCAGCGGAGCGCATGGCGGGAAAAGATGGGTCTTATTAGCATCATCCTCATGATCGCGGCGTTTGTCGGTTTCCTCACATTCGGTTTCACGGCTACTGTATGCGGATCCCCGCCTACACGGTTGAAGATCAACGAAATTGGCACGGGTTACATGATATTCCACGGGCAAGCATACGACTTGACCAAGTCGACGCATCCCGCGGCTGCGGGTATACCGGACATGACCAATGTCCTCTATGACCTACCACACAAGTATGGAGGTCAAGATGGAAGCTTTTTCTTCCAGGAGGTAAACGGAGCTTGCAAGGGCTTGATTACCGTGGCCGACAATTCCGACATCCCAACCAACTCTAATGGTGACCTCGCGTGGTATTTCCCATGCCACGCTTTCAATCAGGACGGCTCGTCTGAGCCTAACTCGACCGTGTCTTATTACGACGGCTGGGCTTGCCACACGTCTGGCGATGCCCGTCGGGCGTTCTACAACTTGGATAGCTCGGGCGACGTCTATTTTACCTGGGAAGATACGAAAAACACGACCAGAAGACTTGCTGTTTACTCCGGAAACGTTCTCGACCTCAACCTTTTGAATTGGTTCGATGATTCCCAAGTGAATTACCCGGCAAAGTTCAACGAGCTTCGGGAAAATGACGACATCCGCGGGGTTGATCTCACATACTACTTCCAAACCGGCGAAGACAAGCAAATCGGCAAGTGCCTGTCCCAGATAATCAAGGTCGGAAGCATCGACACCGACACGGTGGGCTGTATTGCCTCCCAGGTCGTTCTGTACGTGTCTCTGATCTTCATCCTCTCTGTCGTCATCATCAAGTTCGCATTTGCTCTCCTCTTTCAATGGTTTCTTGCACCGAGGTTTGCAGCCCAAAAGACAAGCATGGGCGCGGTCGATTCCAAGGCTCGGAACCAACAGATTGAGGACTGGTCGAATGACATCTACCGGCCTGGCCCTCGTCTTACGGAGCACACCCCGGGTGATCGAATGAGCAAGAGAGCTAGTTTCCTGCCCACCACCTCGCGTTTCTCCAGTCCGTACACCGTGAGCAATGGAGGCAAACAGAGACCCCAGTGGGTAACTATGGCTAGCCAGAATTCTACCACTCGATTAGTCCCTACCACCAGTGGTACCACTCCGTCTATATACAGGCAAAGCCACAACGGCAGCGGGAATGTCAGCGTCGATAACACGCGACTGAACCCGGCTGCTAGCCGAACAAGCTTGGTACCGGATTCTCGTTATTCGACTGCTATACCGGACTCAGAGGGTCTTAGTTCCGCCGGTTACGTACATGAACTTGTCGTTCCTCAGCCACCCCCTGACTGGCAGCCCTATGGCTTCCCTCTGGCCCATGCCATGTGCTTGGTTACCTGTTACTCTGAGGGTGAGGATGGAATTCGCACGACCTTGGACTCAATTGCGTTGACGGACTACCCGAATAGCCATAAATCCATCGTTGTCATCTGTGATGGTATTATCAAGGGTAAAGGAGAAGAGTTCTCTACTCCCGAGATCGTCCTTCGAATGATGCGAGACCCTATAATTCCGCTGGAAGAAGTCGAAGCATTTTCGTATGTGGCCGTCGCTACCGGTTCAAAGCGCCATAATATGGCCAAGATCTATGCCGGGTTTTACGACTACGGAGAGAACTCTATCATCCCTGTCGAGAAGCAGCAGCGTGTTCCGATGATGATCATTGTGAAATGTGGCACGCCGGCGGAAGCAACCACGGCAAAGCCTGGAAACCGAGGAAAGAGAGACAGTCAGATTATTCTCATGTCGTTCTTGCAAAAGGTTATGTTCGATGAGAGAATGACTGAGCTTGAGTACGAGATGTTCAACGGGCTCTTGCACGTAACTGGCATACCGCCTGATTTCTATGAGGTTGTTCTCATGGTAGATGCGGATACCAAGGTTTTCCCTGACAGTTTGACACACATGATCTCTGCAATGGTCAAGGACCCCGAGGTGATGGGTCTGTGCGGTGAGACAAAGATTGCGAACAAGACCGATAGTTGGGTGACTATGATCCAGGTTTTCGAGTGCGTACTCACCTTCCCAATATGTATAGTTCAATGCTAATCCTGTCGCAGGTACTTTGTTTCCCACCATCAGTCAAAAGCATTCGAGTCTGTTTTCGGTGGTGTTACCTGTCTTCCAGGCTGTTTCTCCATGTATCGGATCAAAGCTCCCAAGGGCGGCCAGAACTACTGGGTGCCGGTTCTTGCAAACCCGGATATCGTCGAGCATTACTCGGAGAATGTGGTGGACACTTTGCATAAGAAGAACTTGCTGCTTCTGGGTGAGGATCGATATCTGTCGACTCTGATGCTTCGGACGTTCCCTAAGCGCAAGCAAATCTTCGTGCCCCAGGCGGTTTGTAAGACGGTCGTGCCCGACAAGTTCATGGTGCTACTATCTCAGCGACGTCGCTGGATCAACAGTACTGTCCACAACCTCATGGAGCTGGTCTTGGTTCGAGACCTGTGCGGTACCTTCTGCTTCAGTATGCAGTTCGTCATCTTCGTGGAACTGGTCGGAACTGTCGTTCTTCCTGCCGCCATCTCCTTTACCATCTACGTCGTTGTTACTTCAATTGTCAACAGGCCGGTCCAGATCATTCCGCTCGTTTTGCTCGCCCTTATTCTCGGTCTTCCTGGAGTGCTCGTCGTGGTAACGGCACATCGACTTGTCTACGTCCTGTGGATGCTTGTCTACCTCTGCTCACTGCCCATCTGGAACTTTGTACTGCCAACCTATGCATACTGGAAATTTGACGACTTCAGCTGGGGCGATACACGAAAGACAGCAGGTGAAAAGGACAAGGGCCACGAGGACGGAGAGGGAGAATTCGACAGCAGCAAAATTACGATGAAGAGGTGGCGTGATTTCGAAAAAGGTATGTCTATCTTGCGCTTATCAAGGTGATGTCAGCACTAATAATGCTTCCTACCTAGATCGTCGAATGAAGATGCAGGCTGGATGGCAGGCCCCGGTCGGGGGTCACCCGATGCCGTACGAGCCATATCCGGAATATTAGCTCCGTCCAGTTTATGACATACTGTATATTGTGATTTGACTTCCTTTTGGATATAGCTAGGTAGTGTTCTTGTGTCTATAGTATAGTAGGTAGCCCCTGACGAGCGGGATCCCTTGTTGGTTGAGTCGGGATTCTGTGAAACCTAATATCAAAGCCTCATGCTGGACTGCCGTGGATCGCGGGTACCTACTGTGGCCGTGAAGTATCGAGTACCTGAAAGTTGCACATAGTCTCACTGCATGTACGGAGTATATGTACCAACCCCAAAAGACCCTTGCCACAGCCTGTCAGCGACGATCGCTAGCGGCGTAGCGCCGGGGTTGGGTTGGGATTGAAATATGCAACTGACAAGCCAGGAGGCTTGAGCGTGGAATTATCGAGTTCTTGCAGAGGAGTGCCCAGAGTACAGAGTACCTGTTCCAAAGAGGTGAAGGAGATTGTGGTTGTGGTGTGGTGTGATCTGACTAAGGATCCTGTCAATCCAATTGTTGGTTCATCGAGCTCGCCTTCTCAAACATCTCCGATTCTCCCTTCATCTTCATTCCTCATCGATCTATCCGAGTCTTTTCCTTTCTCAGAGCCCGGCAGATCGGCGACTGCTGCGTGTGACTACTTCGAGACGCACGTTGTCCTCGCCATGCATATTTGACCCCGATCGGCCGCTCATTGTCCTTTTTCTTGCTTGTCACTCCCCTCCTTTTTTATGCACCTCGAGCACCGCTAGGCGCCGGGGGCGCTGTCAGACTCTGTTTTTTTAATTTTGACAGAGTGACTGTCTCTTGCTTTTTCGGGACCGGTTTCATTTACTCCGCTTTTCCGTACCCCTCTGACGCCCCGGCTGCTCGCAGCAGTGATCAGTCTCACATACTCCATACTCTGTACATCCCAACCCCTCGCCCAGTCATCCCACGATTCGTTGGACTCGACCAGGCGGCGTCCGACTTCTGCGATAAGTAAGCCACGGAGTCCTCGGCCGAACAGTCCTCGGCCGAAGTCGAACTCTTTTTCGCGCGTCCAACCCGGCATTGTTGCTCGACCCTAGTGTGGGGGGGTGATGGAAGACAGGCTGCGGGGTGGACAACGGTTGCTGCATAACCACGATCCCTGATCCTAAACGAGGCAACGTGGACGGCCCTCGCTACCAATCACGCCTTTTCCCGTCCAGCTTGTGTACCCTTTCCCTACCTTATCATTCGGACGCCAGCTCGCTTCTCGCTTTCCCCGCGGATTGTGCAAGGCTTCCAGGGAGTTTGTTCCCTCCCCTCGGCAGCAGCCAAGCGCTGCGCTCGGCGGCCGGAATGCCTGGTCAGCATGAGCGTGATCCTTATTTTCAGCCCTCTTCAACATCCGCATCCCACCTCTTGTCGCCGTCTTTATCGAGTACCTCGGGCCAACCTTCGCATGATCCCGCGACGCCCCTAGCAGATGCGTCATCATGCGACGCGCTCGGATTCCCGCGCCAACCCGAACCCTTGTCTTTTGACGGTCCTTCTCGGTTTCATCCCCAAGGCATGGCGCCCGAAGATGAAGCGTACCCTGCGGGCTCTCATGCGGCCAACCGGCTTGAGCAGCGGCTGCCGCAGCCTGGGGACGGGTTTGACCCCATCACGACGACTTTCCAGAACAACTACTCTGACGAGGCGCTCTCCGCTTTCATGACCGTACCTCACTACCCCGAGACCACCAGCACCAGGACCAGGATCTCCGTGTCTGAAATCGTGAACGCGGTTATCGAGCCGGGTGATCACCGCCGCCCGGGTACCTCTACTCAGGAGATTTCAGGACTTCAGCCGCCGATGGAATTATACATGTCCGATTCGGAGATGACCGACGCGCTATCCGAAGTGGGCGGGGTACCACTGAACGAATATCATATGGAGCAGATGAGGATGGCTGAGTTCGCCAACCGGTTCGTCAATACCCGTACTCAGAACAACTATATCGCGGTATCGGAAACGACCGAGGAAGATCGCGCAACGGATCAGGCAATGGATCATGAGCCTCATACGTCTCGACAAGGGCCAATCTCGTTCTCGACAACGGAGGATGAGGATGATACGCGCAAGTTCTATTTAGATGGCGGCGAAGATGATTACGCGACCGACTCTCATTCTGCTTTCACCGACGACGGCCGCTCGCATGTATCGAACGTCGACTTGGACGATTTCTACCGGGCCCCGGGTTACACGTACGGCTCCCAGGTCTCTGGGTTTGACCCTACTTCCAGCCATGAGGATCATACCAACTCTTCCGACGCTGAGGATGTCAACGCTGATCCAGCCGTGGACCCCCACTTCGCAGAGTCTGTCCTACATGGAACTAGTACGTATCCAACCAGTTCGTGTCTCAGTTTGTTTGCTAATCGGGCGGCAGCGCAAGAGAGAAACTATGACATCGACCAGTTCATTTCACAATGGCTCTTCCAATCGTCTACTGCAGCGATCCCAATGCTGTCGCTCTCGCCGCCGGCATTGCCTCAGCATGCCTTATCCAATATCATGCGATGGACGCCGCCGGCGAAAATTATTCGCCCAAGCGGTTATCTTGGAGACTTCTACGACATCCAGCAGATTCCCTGGTGGGAGAAACTGCGTGTGAGGCGCGCTGATGCGCGTCAGCTTCGTGACCAGTCCTACGAAGCGTACCAGAATCTACAACAATATCCCCGACAGCGGGCAGGGACCAGGTTGCCGGAGGAGGAGTTTTATTTTCAGGGAAAATCGATGTACACGAGCCACAAAGCGACGATCGAGCACTTTCAGCTCCGCAACCTGATGTCCGTCCCCGCGTACAACACTGTACATTTTGCGCACGAATCCAAGTTGTATTCGTGGGTTCCGGCGTACGACGACCTACAATGTCTGATCGATCTATCTGTACCAACCGTTGAGTCTGGATTTCAAGGTCCGGTCAAAATCTCGACCATGAAGACGGCTGTAGGGGTATCCATCGCTGGCGGCTTTTTCGGAGAATATGCCGTGCGGGCCTTGGGAGTTGAAGACAAGGGAGCGCAAGGCTACGTTACAAAGGACCCCAATGGAATTACCACCCACATTGACATCATACCAAGTCGCACGAATCGGTCGCCAATCGGGGTTTTTGCTTCGAATGATCGACACGTACGGACCTTGGATTGCGAGACCAACACCTTCCTCACAGACCACGAACTCACCCACGCGGTCAACTGTACATCGACTTCACCGGATGGTCGGCTCCGTGTCATTGTTGGCGACTCTCCAGATGCTTGGGTCGTTGAAGCGGACACGGGCCGACCGATTCATCCTCTGCGTGGTCACCATGATTTTGGGTTCGCCTGCGCCTGGTCTCCAGACATGATGCAGATCGCCACCAGCAATCAAGACAAGTCAGCGATTATTTGGGATGTTCGGACGTGGCGCCCGCTGGTGAGGATAGAGTCCGACGTAGCAGGCTACCGGTCTCTACGATTTTCCCCGGTCGGCGGTGGCCCGCGGACGTTACTGCTCTGCGAGCCGGCGGACCGGATAGTGATTGTCAATGCGCAGACCTACCGATCGCGACAAGTCCACGACTTCTTTGGTGAAGTCGGAGGAGCAGAATACTCGCCTGATGGAAGCACCATCTGGGCGGCCAACACGGACGAGCTTTTTGGCGGGTTTATGGAATACGATCGGCGGCAGTGGGGTCAGCAGTTTGGGCTGCAGCAGTCGCCGAACGAATGGGTCAAGGAGGCAGACCTTGATGAGGATGAGCGCTGTATGTTGAGCGAGCGAGAGCGAAAGTTGAGGCACTTGTGGAATTTATCGGACGAGGAGCACGAGAAGTTGCTACTGTGCTAACACCCTTTCTTATGTGGCATGTCACATTGCCTTGGTTTTATCCCGATTCTTGGGAGATTGCATTGTTTGAGCGGAGATACCATACCCTGTCTATCTATGTACACTGAATAGCCATATTAGTATATATTACTCGATTTCCGGTTTTTGACACTGCCTTATGTTTGTCCTGGTGTTTCCATCTAAAAACCTGTGACGTAGCTGTATCAGCCACTGTGGCTTGGCTCTGCAGCTACCGCCCAATCTGTTTTAGCGCATGTATAGCTACCCACAAAAGCCAATAAGCACGCTTAGACTCGTCGATCTGCGGCCTGATCTCAGCTGCTCAGCCACAACCCCTCCCCCTCAATCTCATACAACAATAAATAAGACAGCTCATCCCCTGCCAGACCCAAACACTCCATCTTCTACCATCAGCCAACTTCCGTTATCCATCACCTCACTCATCAACAACTCTCTACAATCCCACAAAACCCTCGAGACTCAACCGCCAACATGTCCTTCCAAAACATCCTCGTCGACGCCGTAAAGTCGCACTTCGACAAGGACGACGACAAAGACGACCTGAACCCGGCCCTCTCGCACGCCTCCGCCCACGCCTCCTCCTCCGAGGACCCCTCCCTCTTCAGCCAGGCCCTTTCCTTCATCAACCAGCGCAAGAGCGAGGGCATTGACAGCGACGACATCGACGAGGAGCACGCTGTCAACGCGCACAGACGCTACGAGGAAGGCGGGAACATGGACTCCAAGGATTTCGGGGCTGGTGCGGCGATGCAGGCGCTTAAGATGTTTACGTCTGGGTCTGGGGAGAGCACGGGGGCCGGGAAGGATAAGAATGCGTTTATTGGGATGGCGATGGCCGAGGCCGGGAAGATGTGGGAGCAGAAGGCGGGACGGGGGGAGGCTGTGAGTTTATACCTATTGGATTTGGAATATATGGGGTGGTAATGAGTAACTGTGGTTTGCTAATGTGCGTGCAGAGCGGAGACAAGCAGTCTGCTATCAACCAGGCTGCTGAGATGGCGTTCAAGATGTACTTGAAGAGCCAGATGAGTGGGAGTGAGGGGACTGGTGGGCCTGGTGGGCTGATGAGCCTGGCTAGCAAGTTCTTGAAGTAAACTGGCTAGACTCATAGTCTTCATTGTGGATGCCGGGAGGCTGGGAGGACAGTATCATGGGCGGGAACTGGGAAGTTGCTGCTATGCATAGCCCGTTGCTTTAACATTTCGATTTGTGATATGAAGCTATTTCGTTGATAGCAGCGAGAAATGAACGCTAAGTCATTGCAATTCACATTAGTATAGTCATAGACTCCGTCCGTAGCGATGCCTCGTGGAGGGTCTGCTTCCCGCTGATGACGTTGCAAGGGTCGGCCTCTTCTTCAACCACAAACAATCTCCTTCATCTAGAAAGCTTCATTAGCCACCTCTATCTCTCCGATTTTCTCTTTCCGTACTAGCAGATTTCATTTGAGGACACTGACGCTCCGAGCTCGAGCTGAAACCCAACAGTCCCACGGTTCGGCAGACCCTCATTCCCAAAAACTCCTCGACTGACCGAATCACAGAAACTGACGTGGATCGTCCGGATCTCACTTTTGTCAGACTGGGCCTCAACCCTGCAATGGCTGATTAGATCTCGCCCCACAATGACTGATGCAACATGCGAGCAAGAACCGCACAAGGGAAGACTGCCGAAACTTGGGTGGGCTTCTGTGGCAAACGACTGTGGCAGCTTGAATCCTGACACACAGCTGTCGCAAATGTTCGACAGCTCTGCGACAGCTCGAAACTTGAAGCTGAAGGTTGGCTGATCAGTTGGCCTTTTAATCATGGCCATGCCCATGTCGTGATGTCTCGGTCTGCTAGTACCTATGTTGTTCTTGTCTACTAGCGATCCCAGATCTGCGTCTGCATCTATCTGCCGTCATGGTAGATCGGCCTGCAGCTGTTCGCGGCATAGCAGCGGCGTTCCTCGCGCTGTCCAGCGTGGCCGTGATTCTGCGCTGCTATGTGCGCCTGCGCATCATCAAGGCTTTTGGCTGGGATGATTTCGCTATGATACTTTCAATGGTATGTTGCGATCCCTCATATTTGGGGCCGTACTAATCCTGCAGCTATTTTACATCCTGTTCTGCACCTGCATGATCGGCGGGTCTCTCTGGGGTACAGGGAAGCACCTCGCAGAGCTAACAGCTAAACAACGAACTATAGCAATGGAAGTATGCTTTTCCTCTCAATCCAACCAAGACGTTCGTCCCATCTAACCCTTTAGTACTGGTGGTTCTGCAACATCTCCTACGCCGTCTCCTCCGTCCTCGCCAAAATATCCGTCTGTATCTTCCTCCTCCGCGTGATGCTCTTTCCTTGCCACCGAGCAGTGCTCTACACGGTTACGACCCTCGCGATCTGCACGGGTATACCGTTCTTCGTCCTCTTGATCATCCAATGCTCGCCTGTTTCGTTTTGGTGGACGCGGATGCACGGCGATACAGATGGACACTGCGGGTATGTTAACGCTATCGCTATCGTGCTGTATATCTTTAGCGCATCGTCGGCGCTCTTCGACCTTACCGTGGGGACACTGCCTAGCTTGCTGGTGCGCAAGCTGCAGATGAATCGGCGGACGAAAGCTGCTGTTGCTGGTCTTTTGGGAATGGCCTGCATGTGCGTTGTCCCTCGATTATCCCCATGCTTCTTCGGGCTCGTACTAAGAACGTGGAATGCAGTGCGAGTATTGCCATTATCATTCGGCTTGCTTTCGTCCCGACCATACATGATCCTGACTTTCTATGTATGTTATCCATACCCTCTCCTTCGCGTATCTGGCCAAACCATGCTAACCATATAATCCCGATTAGACGGCACCGTCGAAGTAAGCCCGAAACGTCCCCCTGTCAAAGACAACCCTGCTAACCAAGCAGATTGCAATCTGGTCCTGCGTAGAGATTGGCCTCTCCATCACCGCCGGCTCCTTAGCCACAACCCGCCCTCTATTCCGCATTCTATACAATCGGTCCTCGAACGACGAACCGTCCTCGGATCCTTCAACCCCCCGGTACCACAGAACCAAACACAGCCGGTCGACCTCCGGGTCCACTTCGAACCCTAGCCGCAGGTCCCGACGAATGTCGCTGTTCGACAGCGGCCTCGGCATTTTCAGTCGGAACGGCTCGGTCTCCCGCACCCATACTACCTCATCTACATCCCGCCGCAGCAGCAACCTCGATAAAAGTCGCAGCGGAGCCGAGGGACGCCCAAGCAGCGGCTTCTACGAACCCTACATCGGCGTGCAGATGCTGGCAATGCGGCCGACTGCTGATGTGGAGGGCGGACGTGTAGAGTTTGACGGGTCGACGCACCCCGATCCGGGCTCGGAGTTGTTGAATTTGAATTCCAATCAAGAGCTCGATTTGCACGCGGGTGGGGGACGGCCTGAGGGGCTGTCGGTCCCGGGGCCTGCTGCGAGGAAGGGCTCTAGGATTGGCGTGCATAGGACGTTTAGGATGTCGAGTGAGAATGAGCGTGATAAGGATAAGCGAAATGAAGGGGAGGAGGCTGGTAAGGATGATGGTGAGGCAAACGGGCATGGGTAGGGTTACATTTGCCAGGCTGTGGTCTATACCGATATACCATCGTCGCCCTACCACCTTCCAGCATCTTGGTACCCGCAAGACAACTTAACATGTCAGCCCCGTCGACTGGCGTCAACCAATACCGGTATCCCAGTTCCCGCCAGACACATGTCATTTGCACGCCGGCAACGACAGAGCTGCGATACATCTTCGTCCACATTCATGCCCGTCCCAGACAACTACCTACTCAGGAGAAATGGACAGAGAGAAAGAAGCTAGAGGTTCCAACCGCCATTTTGGTCATCCTCTTTCCCCAAGGATAGCGAGCTGGCGCTAGAGTGTGAATAGTGCTGACCCTTCTCGCTGACGGCAGAGCTATATCCATGGAGAAGGAAGATGACCATGACCATGATTGGTTATAGTTCTCTTCTTCGTCCATTGGTCAATGCAGATGTTTGCTACGCGGGCGGGAGCGTTGTAGAGGAAGGAATGTTAAGCCTGGGATATATATAGAGAAAGTTTCGGGAAACGGTTCCGAATGGACTGGAGGAACTGGCCGAACATGAGCTGACATACCGGTGTCTCGGGACCGGTCGAACGTCATGGAACGTGTACATGGCATCCTATTTGTAATGTAATGGGATTGTTATAAATCATGGTATAGCGAATTTTCGCCTCCTCGGCGCATCTACATACAACGAGGACCCGCGGCGGGTCCAGAGCCTATCTAGCTAGGGAATAAACCAGACAATGAACAGGATAAGTATGCAAGTAAACGCAAATCAGGCATGGTATGGCGTGGTCTCAGACACCCACGTCGCTTCGGTGGTATAGAGTTCTAGAATCTTGAAAGAATTTGACGAGACCAGACCAACAAGGAAACGAAAGGAAACTAAACGAAAACATAAAACAAGTAGACCATCTAGTGGGTGAAGTGAAGTTGTGTGGTAGAGGTAAAAGCGAAAAGAAAAAAACGAAAGGTAAGCAAGAAAAAGAAGGATCACCAATCGTCGTCGTCATCCTGCTTCCCTTGCATCGCGCTTTGGCGTGCCCTCAGCGCCTCGGCAAGACCACCGGCGAGACTGGCGTTCGACACGCTGCTGGGCGTACCGCGACCACTTGCTCCAGAGGAGTCTCCTTGCGAGTTCATGCTGACAGCACTGTCACGAGGTGCGGGCGGTGGCGCCGGTGCCGTTTTCCGGCCAGCCATGTTGGGCCGCTTCGCAGGGGGTGGCGGTGCCGCTTTGGCTTTTGCTGCAGCGACGGTGGCTGATCCGTTTGTCGGCGCTGGGCTGGCTCTGGGAGCAACGGGGGGAGGAGGAGGAGGCGCCGGTCGAGGGGTGGGTGCGACTTGCTCCTCAAGATACGCTTCCGGCGTCCAGCCTTGTGCAGAGGTTTCGAGGTTCATGCATAGCCACCAGCCTAGAAAGTGTGAGTTAGGTACATGGCTAAACAAGAGAGGTGAACTAACCATTTCCTTCCTTGGAGACAATTTGGACGATTTGGCCCGCGCTAATCGACAACATGCCACTGTTGTCGCTACTGAAGTCGTACAGGACTTTTGCTTTCTTGGGTCCTGCAGCGGCAGGGGGCGGGGGCGGAGGTGGAGGCGGCGCCCTTGCAGAGGCTGCAGATGAGTTACGGGAATGCGAGGCAGCCACAGCTGCAACTGGTTGAGGTACAGCCCTGGGTGCTGGGGTTGGTTGGGCGGCCGCCTGGGGCGTGGGCTGTGGCTGGGGTATAGGCCGACGCTCTGGTGCAGGCCTCGACGCCAACTTGGACGGGCCACCGCCTGGACCTCCCGGGCGAAGAAGCTTGCCTTTCGTGACGGGCCGAGCAGCGACTTGCTTTCCTCGGGGGGTAGGCTTTGAGACCGAGTTTTCAGGTTCGCCTGAGCCGGTGTGGATCGTTCCACTCTTATAGCTGTCGACCCCTGACGCATCCTTGACTACCTTAACGGTGGCCAATTTGCCTGGTTTCTTGTTGTATTCGATCCTGCTATACTTAGTTTAAAAACCTCGGTTAGGCTGAAGGGAACTTACTCTGGGCCGATCTTTAGATTCAATTGCCCCCGAAGAGCATTGTGTAGATGGGTGAAGAACTCAGTCTTGAAGACGCAGTTGCAGAGCGGATCCGGTTCTTGCCCACCGATGACGAACGAAAACCAATCATCTCGATAGCTAGAAGCACTAACAGCCTTGATGGCACCGATGGGAATGGTTTTCTCCGACGAAATGACGAGTTGGTTGTTGACGAGGTTCTGAGCAACGATATACACATGGCGGTTTGTCTGTACATGTCAGCTGGGGCTCTTGAACAGGAGATTTAACAACATACCAGAACAAAGATCCGACCCGAAGGCTTGCTCGAGCGACCGAACTTGGACACTAGAATTTCGCCACGGCAAGAGAATAAGACATCCTCGGAGGCTAGAATGGTCAGCACCTTGTTCTCACAAAATCAGGAATATGCATACTACTGATAGCGGCGCCGCTGCGAATCATCTCTCCGGGGCCACCTTTGTTGCCGATGCCAACATAGTCACCAAGGAACCGTCGAGAACCGAGGATACTCATCCTCCTACGCTCTTTTCGGTTACCCAGGATCTGATGGCCTTGGTCACGTAGTTTCAGCAACTCAAGCCCACCAGTCATGCGGCGCCAAAAACGCTGGATACGGATGGCACACTCGGTACGGTAGCGGAGGTAGTTTCGCCATGCGCGCTGAATGCGAATAGCCATGTTATGCCAGTAGCGGTCACGCATGGCCTCCAAGGCAAAGAGCGTCTCGGGTGTTTTGATGAACACCTTTGTGATACCCATCTGGTATTCCTCGGCTGGAATTCGGGTGTCCTTCAAGATCTGGCGTGCTCCTGTTTCCACGTCACCGGTCCAAGTGTAGTCACCAGCGTAAGATGTCTTCGGCGATAGGAGGTAGAAACGCTCGACGAACTTGTCGAAAGTTTGACGGTACGCGAAACCAGCGCGACGAATGCGAACGTTCTCCTGGAGACCCAGGTATTTGATCTGGTGGAGGACGTTGCCCTCGTTAAATTCCTTCGGCGCCTTGTTGTCGTTGGGCTTGATGGTTCGAATATACGACGGCTGAGCCTTCATGAGCGTTGCTACGAGGTCATTTGCGGAAGCTTTGATTTTGTCACTGGCTGTAGGTGGTCGTCGCTTATCATCCTGGTTAACCTGCTCAGGGAAGAGGTTGTGAACAAATTGGTTGCCACTAGACTGGACGAGGTTCAACAGATCTTTCAAGAGCTGGTCCTTGTTCTTGTCTGTCATTCCCTGGACAGCGTAGCTGACATCACCGGCGTAGTGCTTAACAATGAATTGACCCTGTCGGTTCTCGAAGTTCGGGTTTTGCCCAAGGAAATTCAGTCGTCCGACAAAGGTGTTATCCGCAGCTCCGGAATCAGCGTGCGCAGTCGCGCAAGCGTCATTGAGGGCGGCGAAAACACCAGGCGGGCGCTTGTCTTCGATCAAGGAACACACAACCTTGTTATCGAAGTACTTAATCGGTGTCCATGTAATCTGCTCACGCTCATACTCGTCTTGCTCGGCCTTGAGTGTCAGTTGAATGAAGATTTGCTGGAGCTTCTCATTAACGTAGTTGATGCACAATTGCTCGAAGGAGTTCTTCTCGAAGATTTCGAAGCCGTAAATATCGAGAATACCGATAGAATTCGTAACCGCGCCCTTGGCAGTCAAGGACTGATTGACGCGCCCCACTATCCAGTCGAAGAGGTTGAAATAGATTGCCTTGGCCAGAGCATCACGAACGGCCAAAGCTTGGGTGGTGTTCAGCGGTACCTCGTAGACAGAGCCGCGGCGACCACCTCGGCTAGTCTCCATCATGCGAATGGTCAGAGCCTGGTTGACTTGACCAGCATCAACTTCTAGCAAGTATGCGACAAAGTCCACCACTGATTGGTCTGTAATTGCAGCATTCCCGGAGTCGTCCTCGCCGAACTGAACATTTCCGATCCACAAAATGGCTGCCAGCATGCGGAAAACGTTATCTTGCTCTGCTTCTGACATTCCGATGACATTCATGGCGTTCAGCGTATCTTGGAACTCGGCAACATCGTCGACACCGGGGACATCAAAACATTTCGATCGGCTTGTGTAAAGGTAGGACTGGGGCTGTTGTATGCCGAATGAGTCTAGGCCGGGTTAGTAGGCACGTCGCGGGTTGAGGTTATGAGACATACCTCTGTACTTCTGTGGCGCGCCTTTTGCGAACTGGTAGAAGATGTGGAAGTTACGCTCATTCGTGATCTGTCCCACCACTCGTGACTTCTCCAGTAGGTAATTGGTGATGTTGGCACCGACCGGCTCGCCTTGGGCGTTGAATTCCAACTCCAAGTACTTTCCGAACCGTGACGAATTGTTGTTGCGCAATGTCTTTGCGTTACCAAACGATTCGAGCAGAGGGTTGGTGGCTAAGACCATGTCCTTCGTTTGCTGAATGGACGAATCGCTTCCCCCGGATACGCTGGCAATGTACTGCATAATCCGCTTCGCGGCCTCCGTCTTGCCGGCACCCGACTCACCGGAGATAATCACACACTGGTTGTCTTTGTAGGACTTCATGTTATAGTAGGAAGATTCGGCGACCGCGAATACATGGGGAGGGACTTCGAGTCGGTTCTTGCCTCGGTAGGAGTCAAGCACGCGGTCGGTATAGATACCCACTAGCCAGGGGATAGTCAGTTAGCGGAATGTTCGAACACAGCACTGGGGGCAATTCACTTACAGTCTCGGAAAGGGTTGACGGAGACAAGCACATGGCCGATATAAGTCTATTAGGAGCTATGTTAGCATGGAGTACGCCGCGCATTCCCTCAACGGCTCAGGGCGGCTTACGTAGATTTCGTCATGTTGAAATCGAAGCTTCAGGTTCTCGTTGATTGCTTCGTTGGAGATTTTGCTGAGCAGTGTAAGATCTGAGACACCAATCTCCTTCTTCTTTGTGGTCTCGAAAACGGCCTTCCTGACTTGCGGCTTGCCCCCCGCTTGTCGCCCGTCGCCCACATCAGCGGCGGCCTTGGAGCGACCGAACCGGCTCTTCTTCTCCCCGCCAGCAGGACGTCGTGAGTGACCCTGAATTGAACGGAGCGGTCAGTCAATGTCTTTCGCGGGCCAAGCTGTATACGATATTTCCAGAAGCAGACTCACCATTGTGAATGTTGCCGACCACCCGGGGTCTTGCGCCTAGGCGACCAAGATATCTGGCCTATCAATTTATTGCGGATGAGGGGGACGGTCGGGGATTGGAATGAACACAGAAAAAACGAAGGTTCACTCCACGCCGGGTATAATAGAAGAATAAGGAAAAGGAGAAGAATAAGAAAAGTCTTGAACGAAGGAAGAAAGAGTGAGAGTGAGAGTGAGCACGAGGGGGGAGAGGAATGACGATGTGGAGGAGGATCCCTCTTAGTCTTGACTCCAGGTCCCTCGATAGACTTACGGAGCGGGCAACCGCTTGCGCCACACTCCTTCCTCATGTGGCACCGTTGGGTGTCTTTCTCAGGCCGACAACGCGCAATCAGTTATTAATATCCCTCAAGTATTCTTGCTGCCTTTGGGCAGGGTCTAGGCGGCAAATCCGAATACGCACCGTCGACCTTCCCTGTTCCTGGCGGTGTTCATACCTAACCCACTCCAACCCGATGCTATGAAGTACTATTGAGCATCCCTTTAATTCTAATGACAGATAGGGATCGCAATTTACTTATTGTATGTTGAGTAGGAGTTCCCTAAATTACTTTTTTGTAAACGCTGAACAATGAAAGAATTGCTTTGTTGAGGCTCTGCAGAACTATATATATTGCATGCCTCGGCCTACTCACGAAGGCAATAAGAAGTGTACTCTGATATCATTCCCTCGAAACATCTTCCTTCCAGAAGTTTATGATATTCTCCGCAGCAGTACTGTCGAAGTAATGTTCAATTATTTTCTGACCTTCTTGTGAGCGAGTAGCCTGACTCATTTTCCTGAAAGACGGAAATAAGTCACTCAGTATATTCCTGGTCTCTTCGCTAAGAGTGCCAGGATAGTCCGAAGTAGCATGAGATAGCAGTGCAACGGAATCAGTGAGTGACGGATTAGGCACCGGTATGTCCTCGAGATTCGCCATGAAATCCTGTATGGCTGGGAGAAAGGAGGGTGCGTCTGGAATAGAGATCACCGGGAGGAGGTTCGTGAGACTCTCAAACATGCTGATTCAACCGGGCAGCATAAGTAAGGGATCAATGACGGCAATGAGGGGGAAATCGTACACAACTTGCAAAGCTAGAAGGCTATTCAGGCTATATCTCCCACTAGCACTGGTGAATGAGTCCTCCGACAAGAGAAACGCAATTGCTTTACTCGGATGCATTGCTGGGCTAGAGGCTACAAATTGTCTCAAACGAAGGCCGGTGCTCTGCTTTTCGGGAGCATCGAGGGAGGTTGGAGTCAGGAGCAATATCTGGACGGTCTTCGTAGTGGTTTCCTGTTGGAAAGTGAGGTCGCTTGTCTGTGGAACCTGCCCTTCTACTGGAAAGGTTAGAGTGAAGCCGAACCGTCTATATCGTAGATTGCGTAACTGACCTTCAGTGACTCCGGAAGACGCCTCTAAGACTGGCCCGATGACCTTCCACACTGAACGATCTCGAAGAGAAGGACTGTATGTCCCTCGGAGTCCGAGTTGGTTGTTCATGCCTGAGACAGTGAAAGCATTACTGAGCGCGGAGATTATGAATAATGGAGATGGAAAAGCGGAGTTGATTAGGTATGCTAGACAGAGAAGGAGAACTAACGCCCATTCCATGCAGAGGATGCCAGAAGCTTCAACCTTCCTTCACCACTTGAGAGGGGTATCCGAACAGTAGGTAAAATAAACGCCAGATATGCAAAAGATTCTATAGATAAGCATGTGCATGTATATGTGAGCCTGAACTTCAGGATTGAGGCTCGGACGGCCTAGCGGCAGTCGATGAAATCCATACCCACCAATGTTGCGAGTCAGGATGATTTCCAAATCATGGAATTGGAGATGCATGAAGACATATCAGAATGTGAGGTGAGGTTGGAAGGTTAAACAACGGCATGTTTACACTAACGATTCTGCAACTTCAATGCCGACCCTCCGGTCATAATGGAGATAGAGAAGTTGCTACCAGTTTATGCCTTCTTAGGTCCTGCGACTGGAGGAGAGGTAGTTAGACCAGCAGTCGGTGCTGGAGACGGAGTGCTGGAAGCAACCTTTGAGGCTTCAGCGGCGCTTGAGGTTGGACTTGTATTCGCTTTTCCCTCTGGCTGCAGCTCCGCACTCTGACCGAACGTTAAATAGGAAGCAATTGTTGAAAACCATCCCTGTTCCTCTGGTTCAACTGCCGGCTCGGGCTCCACGTCCTCTATTACCCGCAAGAGAATTCGACGAGATGCTGCAGGAAGTTCCCCATGCTTCTCGAGTTCAATGAACGCCTGTCTCAGCACCCCCATGTTCTCTTCAAGTTCGTTGAGCCGAGCTGCGACATCGTCTCTTCGAGTGTTTTCCTTCCTCCGAGACCTCCAAGACTCAAAGAGTATCAGACCGCCTGCTACAAGAAACAGGAACGTTTCGCTGATGAATGTTGCGCCGGATTCAATGGCTTTTGATTCAGAGAGTGGTCGGATGTGCGGTTTAGGCGCCGGCTTTTCGGCCTCCACCGCGGCAGCCTTTGCTTTCGCAATTGCCTCTTCTTCAGCCTTCGCGTCGGCTTCAGTCTTCACAGTCGGCGATGTAGACTTGTATTTTCGGACTTCTGCTTCAGCAGCGGCCCGTCGCGTTGCCGCGGCGTTGTCGCGTATTGTGCCGAGACGGAGCCGCATGTCGATGCGATGAAGGCCCTGGGCCATGGAGATGCAGAGTCGCCGAAAGCGTTCATGATCGCGGGCCTGTGCTTTGATTTGGTTCTTATCGGCGTCAGTATGTTTCGCAGCTTTTCGCGGTCAGGTCAGGTAAGGGTTATGGTGACGTACGGCTATCGGCTTTGACAGGGTGCGGA